>NC_056733.1:704146880-704316869 GCF_019279795.1 Protopterus annectens | reverse complement strand
ATAACGTTAGAAAAAAACGTCATTTGGAGACAGTATTTAAATATAAAGACCCAGCAAACTGACAAACCCACAATATCTTGACTAAGTGTGCGGCAGAATTAAACTGTATTCAGTAACAATAATTTGGCATAATAGTATTACCTACAAGCCGATACACTCCACAATAATACTATACAACAAGGGTATGTAGCTGCAAATATGTTCATAGTTATACTGTGATTGAAAACTATGAATATCAGGTAAGTGCTGTGCTATACAATGGATTGTGTTTAAATATCTAACATTTGCCTCTCTCCTGCTCTCTATTCCAGCACCCCCCTCTAAACTGACCAAATAACAATCACCAAAATCAAGTAAATATGTCCATCTACTACTATAAAGTAAATAACTACAGTAAAAACATTCTGAAGATCTACTGTCTTCCAGCAGCATAGGTTAAACTGTACAAGTTGTAATTCAGTCTTAAAGTATAAATGTTAAGAAGCTCACCACCAGGGACAAAAGCAATGAGTCCAGAATTACCCATAAAAAGAGTTGGCCACTCCAGGAAACTACACTGATCCCTACCCCAACCTCATGGTTGTGCAGTTATTATGGTATTTAATTCTACAACCCTCCCAACATCAGGCTAAGTTTCATAACAAAGGAATCCTAAAGAAACAGGCTTAGTACTACCTACTTGGTAACCATAGCAGCTGACTGTTTTTCTTGACCATGTCATAGCAAGGCTCTACCTGCTCCTTTCACCCTTACTTCACTCAGGCTCACTCCACTTCCCTACCCAACCCCCATTTCCCAACCATCCCTGCTATTGCTACATTTATTTTTAAACTAACAACTGCCACAACCCCATCATCCAATCAACTGAGGTAACTAATTTAAAATACAGCATTCCTTAACTAATTAACCCTACCAATCTGAATCCACAGCAAAGCTATTTAATCAGTCACACACTAGTGATCGAATCTAAAGCCCATATCAGTACCCTACTTCTTATCTGCATTATCAAATAACATGTTACCCCTATATATTGCTGCTCTAATAATCTTGTCAGTAGCTACATATATTATCTCCTGCCACATCACACTTAATGATTCAGTTTTCTCCCAAACTACCCCTTTCTCCTTTCCACAAAAAGATAGCTCTAAAAGCATAATCATATTCCCCCTCAATCTATAAAACTACACCCTTCCTACAAGCACCCTACAGGCTTCTACCTCACCACAACTCCCCTCGTATCTCACTGAAATATGGCAAATACATAGTTAAAATCCTAAGCACATTAATAAAGATAGCATCTAAACTAACTCTCAGTGGTGACATCCATCCTAACCCCGGCACAAAAACTAACCAGAACAGCACTCCTCCCCAGTCAGTCAACAATCCTCAGACCCTATCAAATCACCCTAGAGAGCCAGGTGATCTGTTAATGTTAAACATCAATATCAGAAGTATTGCTAACAAAAATCTATGAACTACACACCACTCTCTCTCTCTCTTTTATATTCCCCGGACATTGTTTTAATAACTGAAACCTGGCTAAAACCTGATATTAATGACTGAAATTTTGTCACCTGGATATAATATTCTATGTGCAGATAAAAAGGGCAAGAGAGGAGGTGGAATAGCCATTTTATTTAAAAACAGTCTTACTGTGGAACCAATAGAAAAATAAAGCCTCCATTTTTACAATGCAGAAGTGATTCTTACTAGAGTATAGATTAACCCAAACAAATTTGTAAATATAATAGGTACGTATATACCCCCAGAAACAACCTCTCCACAGTAAAAAACATACTTAATTGGACCTCAGAAACACTGCCCCTGGAAACAATAGTCATGGGTGACTTCAGTCTAGATTGGTTAACCTGCAACTCCCAACATCTAACTAATCACATCAACCTCCATGGCTTCACCCAGATTATTCAAGCACCCACTAGAACTGACAAAATATCAAACAGTCACTCCATCCTTGATTGGAACTTAACAAATAGACCAGCCCTCTCATCTCACTCTGGCTGTCTCCCAGCTACCGTCAGTGACCATCTCCCTCCCTTTCTGATCAGGTAGCGAATAAATCCAACTAAACAGATTACATATTGGCGAGTAAGAAACAAAACAAAGTTTAACCCTCAAAACTTCATATCCACCCTCAAACTTTCCAAATTGGCTCCACTCAACTCCCACTGGAAGATGCTATTATATATTTTAACCCTACCTTCCTAGATATCTTGAACATACAGGCTTCCCCAAGAGCTATATGAATAAAAGCTAACTTTGCTCCATGGCTAAGCAATGAAACAAGAGACAAAGTCTGGGGTCAGTGGCTCAAATTCAGATCTCAAGCTGCAAAACGGGCATACAGTGAGGTTATAAACAAAGCTAACAGACTAGTCAAACAGGACAAGAAAGAATGCTACCATAACATACAAATAAAGCACCAACAAAACCCATAAACATTCTGGTCAGCTATGAACAACAAACTGTTACCAGGCAATGCTAGCACACACACCCTCTACTAATAACACAAATATCATAGCCTCCCAATTTAATAAATTCTTCTTGCTTTTCCTGGTTAGGGGTCGCCAAGGTGGAACAGCAGTCTGTAGAATGACTGGCAGTGGAGTTTTATGGTGTTGAGTTGCCAGCCAGGCTCCAAACCTTCCACAGAAGGCACACACACGCATACCTAGAGCCAATTTAGAGTGTCCAATCCACCTAAACCATGTATTTGGGATGTGGGAGGAAACTGAAGCACCTGGAGGAAGCCCACATGACTGCAGGGAGGACATGCAAACTCTACACAGAAGGCATCCCAGCTGAAAATTGAACTGGTGAGTTTTTTGCTGTATGGTGGCAATGCTAACCACTGCACCACCACAGATGCCCCTCCCAATTTAATAAATACTTCACCAAAACAATATTATCTCTCGCTAACAATTTCAGCTCCCCTACCACTCCATCTACTTCTAAATCACATAACAACCAGAAGGAGGGTGGCATAATGGTTAAGGTATTTGCCTTATAGACACAAGGTGCAGGGTTTAATTCTCACATGGGTTAATTGGCTAGACTTAAAATGGCCCACAAGGGCAGTTAGCTTAATACTAACCTATGAACAATAATAGCAACAAGACCTTTTCCTTACAGCCTGTTCAACTGACATTATAAAAAATATCTTAAAAAACTAATGCCCACTACCTTGTGGCAGATAAACTACCAGCAGGCTATGATAATGTTGCTGCTGATGCAGTTGTCTACCCTGTATCCATCCTTATTAATAGATCCATATCCAAAAATCAATTCCTGGTTATGTGGAAAATTTCTCACATAATTCCTTCACACAAAGGTGGCAATTCAACAGAACTGTCAAATTATTGGCCAATCTCTAGCCTATCACCCTTATCCAAGATCTTTGAGAGATGTATCCACACACAACTATTGGACTTCTTACTTGCTAACAAACGTCTGTTTAATACTCATCATGGCTTTCACCCCTACAACAGTGCAGCCTCTGCTCTAATGGCTTTCACTAACACAGTTACTTTTCACTGAAATAATGGCAAATTTGTATCCTTACTCTTTCTTGACCTATCAAAAGGCTTTGATATGGTCTCACATACTATTATTACAGTACTCTCTGATCTGAACCTGAGCCGGTCGATTCTAGCCTGGTTCCAAGACTACTTAACTGGGCGCCAACAAGAAGTACAATGTTGACAGGACCTCTCTCCACTCCTACCTGTCACTCTAGGGGCTCCTAAAAAGATCTATCCTAGGACCCCTGCTTTTCACACTGTTTACTAACAACCTCCAAACTTCAACCCTACAAGCTTCCATTGCGCAATATGTAGATGACTCTACACTAATATGGGCTGTTCATACCTTACAACAGCTACAGATTATAACTCAAGACTATTTCTCAGCATTAGAAGTATGGTTAACAAATTCCCAACTAATTCTTAACCCTAACAAAACCAAGCTCATCTTATTCTAACCTATATGACTCACTGCCCCCCATTTAACATTCTGACCAAGAATAATGCCAAAATTTCACCTACAGACCACACTAAGGTTTTGAGGGTAGTGACTGATAGCATAAGATTTGATATCCACATTGCCCAGACCATAAAGAAAGTAAACAAAAACTTGGCTCACTATACAGAAATAAACAGTATCTTACAAAAATACAAAATAACCTTAGCACAAACACATCTTATCTCAACTCTCCTCTATGCCTCTCCAATTCTAAATAACTTAAGGAAATTGGAGTTAACAAAACTAGATTAATGTTATAACAAAATTGCCAGGTTTGCCACAAACTCTCCTTTTAGGTCAAATCACTGCATAACACTCATGCAACTCAATTGTTCAGAACTTCCTCAACACTTACTGTATAACCAACTTACTATGGCCCACAAAATACTTAACCAACCTAAGAAACCCCCTGCCCTTGAAAATATTCTACAACCCTACTCCACTAATCATGTCCTACACTCTAGCAAAAAAAGCACTAATTAATCTTACCAAGTCCAGCAACTCTGCAGGAGATTCCCTTGTCTCTAACTGTATAGCAAAAATATGGAACACACTGCCTACAGACTTAATAACTACTACTAACTTATCTCACTTGAAAAAACAAAAACTCAGAACTCACTTATCCAAAACATAGCTATGATCACACACTAGTCCTGGTTAGTCTTCTGATTTCCGAGGTTTCTAACTCTACTCCTAAGGTACAAATAATTGTAAGGACATGAATTGGACACCATGCTTAAACTAGGTACATGATGACATCTATTGATTCTTAGCTATGAATATGTTAACATAGTCTTGTCTATTTTATTTCTTAATATACGGTTTGTTTGAAATTCTCTTATATCTATGAGGTTCCTGTATCTATGAATGTATGCATAATACTTTTACCTTGTGTTATTTGTGTAAGTATGAGACACTTCTCTGTGTTACATGCAAGTTCTATATGAATGGATAATACTTTTCCCTTATGTATTTGTATAGTATGATGCAGTTCTCTGCTTGTTTATGTATGTGTCAACATAACTCTGTTAGAAGTGGAGCTTTTTCTCCCCAGGCCTCCGCTGAAAAAGGACTTGTGTCCAGTCATACTTTCCCATTAAAAAAAATGTAAAATAAAATAAATAATTCTTAGCAGACATCTCTGCCCTCGTTGTTAAATGTAGAACCCTCAGTCATGTGTAGCTGTTTCTCAGCTCTGTTACACAAGGAATTAGCTAGGCATGCTCAGTGTACGCAAGTGAATACATTTGTTTCTGAGCATCTCTTGGAAACTTCAACTCTCAAAAAGCACAGAACAATTAGAGCTGTGTAAACAAATATTTATGGTACTGAGGTATATAAAGAATGCTTGTGTGAAAGGAAATCACCTCTAAGAATATTTTTATGGGTCTAAATGGTAACAGTTGAAAGTAAGGTGTCCTCTTCCTTTATGCCTGGGGGTAGCATTTTGAGGATTCAGTACATTTTTAAAGTGATAGGTGACGCGGTGGGGCAATAACATTAGGTTTGAGTACAAAACATCTCTATCTGGCTACACCCCTACTGCTACATCAAGAACCAGGCTTGGTAAGGGCTCCTTTTTCAGCTTTGCAGAATAAACTACTTTTCACAACATCCATCTGTGATGAACATGGAAAAACATCATACTAAACAAAGTATACTATTCATAGTCTTCTATGAATGGACACGTACTGTCTTTGTTCTGAAAAAAAGTCTTTCCCACTACTCACACTTATTGCTTTGCATGCATGGTCTGATATCACTGGCAAGATTAATGAATAAGACCCATACCAGAACTCTGTGGATATCCATATTCTTATTATAACTAGTTATCCCAAAATAGTCTGTGCATGCTCACTGACAAGAACATTTTCTATATCGAGTTCCACAACACTGACCATGTTTGTCAGATAAAGCACCAGGAATTTAAAGACTGGAACATAAAAATCTGAAGTTTGTTTGCATTTACTGTAAAGGGATAGTCTGCCTTCCTAGCTCTATACTGAACTAGAAAACACAGGAATAGTACTATATATGGTGGTGATGATCAAATGACATGCACCCTATAATGTGCTCACATAATTTGGAATGCATACCTTCCCTGTATTTGTGTTGTTTTAATATTCCACTCCCATATAACAGATTTTCAGTTAGTAGTAACTGCAGTGAACCGACTGGCAAGTAAAGATGAGCCTTGGTGACCAGAGTCCTCTAGGTATAAAATCTAAGTGGATGATTACTCACAGGTGTGGGTTGGGGTAGGATGCCTTTGAGTGCCCTTCTGTCTGCATCATGGGCTAATGAAGTTTAGGCCCCATGGTTCTTATCCATGGTTCGGATTAGTCTTTAAAAAGACTGTATATCATGAGCTCTTATGCAGACTAGAGCATTCCATTTAGTGGTGCCAGTTCTGGGTACTCTTAATGGATCTTTAGAGCTGAAATCTGGGTGTTCCTGAAGTCTTGATAAAGACTGCCCAGATTAAATACAGACAAGAAAAATTGCCTAACTTAGATAGCTGGGGTCCTATATTCAGTGGAAAATAACAACAGTCTCAATCCTCTTTTTCAAAAAGCTTAAAAACTATCGACATCATTGTTTTTTTCTTTTACTGTGAGTAATCCTCCACTTAGATTGTATAACAGATTATGGAGTTATTGTTAAACATTTATTGTATTGTTTTTTTCTTTTACTGTGAGTAATCCTCCACTTAGATTGTATAACAGATTATGGAGTTATTGTTAAACATTTATTGTATTGCAATTTTTGTCATTAGAAAATCCCCAAACTGTGACCAAGTAGTAGAAAACAAAATTAACCATGCAGAAAAAAAAAAGCTCAGTTTTAGATCCAGCTAGCACCACTAATGGTCATTGGAAAAATGCTGAATGGGAAGGGAAACTTACCTGTAACTTTTACCAGTATAGCATCAATCATTTCATACTCTGAGCAGGCTTTGAAAAGACTGTTTTAGCTGCCTCATTTCTTTAGTGTTTGCGGTCAGTCCCTGTTCATATCTGCACGCATCCCATTAGCTAGAGTGCTGCAATGCCCTACATCCTGGGACCACTGCGATTTTTATAAAAAAAAAATCCTTTACTATTGACATTCTAGGAAAAGAAGCTGTGTGTATACAGATGATCCAATTATTTCATCAAGTCACTCCATATCTAACAGTCAAGACAAGCCCTGCCAATGGCAATATATGGATTTTGTTAAGGAAAGGATGTGCTTAAACTCAATTAAACTAGTTATTTGTACTTTGACATGTCTAGCTTTAGCTGTTAGGGCAAACGAACAACAGATATCTAGACATCCAGTTTGACTACATAGTCCTTCATTCATCATGTCAACTTACTGATCTGCCAACAAGCAAATCCATCAAATCACAAGCTCAAGGTAAGTCGTGTCACTGAAGGATTTAATATCCCCCACAACTCATTGCAGAGAAGCAGGAAAAAAATCACTGCCTCAAATACATGCATTACTTCGGTCAGTGTATGAATGAATGAGCCTTCTGCTTCTAAAAGATAAACTCTTGCAGAACATGAAAATCAAAGGTATGCTCTTAACAGTCAATGTGTCAATGTTTAAACAATAATCCATGGCTGTTCATGGGTATATTAGGGATTTACCAACAACTGGTGTTGTTTGATCACAAGGGCAAAATCAGAGTGGTTAAACAAAGTAACCATGGTTAAATCCTGATATACCCACAAACAGGAGAGAAATTACTTACCTTTCTTAATGTCTTTATAGAACTGTACTGCAGTGCTCCTCTGTATTCTTCCTTGTTTACTAAGATACATGCATTAGTATAGGACTTGCATTCCCACATTGTTTTTAATTACTGTCAAGATTTTTTGAGGGACAGTGTAGAAATACATGGGGAATCAGGTACATTTCTGATTTCTTAGTTTTGCAGAATGTACCTGATTTCTCATATTTTGCTTTGTATGCTAAGCATATCCCAGTAGTAAGCCTGGCTACTCAGTGGTACTTCAGTGGCCGGACTTTCTTCTATTTGTATATAATCAATTTACACGCTGGTTGGGCTGTCCAATCAGAATGGTAATTTTTGAATAGCAATGGAACAGTATTGTATAATTTGAAACCACCAACGACCAGCAAAGACGATAGTGAACACAAAGTAATGAAGATTAATTTATTATTGCTCCAAAACCATAATCCAGACCGGTTTCAGCTATTCAGCCTTTGTCAATGGATACAAAAAGATTTTTGATGTGAAATGAAACAGCCTACATTTATACTGATCTCTAATTACCTTGAAGCAGTGGTGTAGCACAACCTAGTGGATGGAGTATCAAAATACATATATAATTACCAGTAGACCACAAGTAATTCATCGGTTCTTCCATGATTCACTTCTGCATGTGATGAAAACCTTGCTATGAACTGTTGTCAGTCTAGCCAAAGTACAGCAGCTATTTCTCCTTATTTTCCAACTAAATACACTGCTCAGAAATGCCGCCCCACCCCCAGTTCTTCTGATGAGATTCATCCAGAAAAACAAGCTATACAAAAGACAAGCTTATTCGCATAGGCCTTAACTAGTTTCAGGAGAAGTCCCTGAAGCTATTTGCAGACAAAAGCATTACTCATACACCTGCCAGGCAAATACTTAAGACAATCATTCCCTTTAACTTACTACTCAGCTTCTCCAGGTTACCCTCCCCCAGCATGATCACCCAAAACATCTTCTCAAACCTCTCCAATTCCCTCATCTTAAATGCTCAGGACTTGGAAGATAGTGGACTTATTTCTTGTTAAATCTCTCTGAAACTGTCTGAAAAAGTGCCAAATTCCCTGATTCACTCTTCAGTGCACTTTCAGCATAAGTCACATTGAATAAGGGACTTTGAAGATGAGTACACACTGATTGATGACTTGATTTCGGCTCTTACAGTGTGAAAAAAGAAACACAGATAGGAGCTAGTAACTCAGCCAGTTTTATTAATTCAGCTACTAGCTATTAAATACACTGCCCAGATGCCAGCAAAGAAGAAACTTAGACAGCCTGAAAGAAAATCACCTAGAAAAGGTGAAGGGAAAACAAAGACTGGAAAGAATGCTGCAGCTGTTCAGCAAAATACAGTTCAAGCTTCAGCTCTGGTACAAGACATGGCTTGCAGTAATTCTGAGGAAATAATGAATCAAATTTGCTCAGAGATGATTAACAAATGAACAGTGAAGTATACCAACTCAAACTAACAAAAGGCTGGAAAAAAGCTTTACACAGCTATTCAGATGAACTGATAAAATTACAAAACTCAGAGGCTGAAATGAAGAAAAGGCTGGCTGAGTATGAGACTTCTCAAGAAGCGTTGGTTCAGAAAATGGTAGAGTTAGAGGACAAAGCACATTGGGAAAACCTTAGATTTTTTTGCTGTACTAAAGAAACTAGAAGGAATAGACTGTATTTCATAAAAGAACAAATAAACAGCTGGGCTGTGGTATTTCACAGCAAGATTTGTTAATTGAAAGGGCACATTGTCTGTGTGCTCCAAACCTGGTCAAGAGAAAGCCAAGACCTGTATTGGTAAAGATGCAATCATACTAGCAGAAAGAGTTGATACGTGCAAAACTGTGGCAGAAGGGTAAAATTATTAAAAACTGGAGACAGTAAAGTGTTTGTGGAAAATGATTGCTTACTGTATGCTAAGCAGAGGAGAAGCAAATTTATCCCAGCCATCAGGGAATGTCAAGAGGCAGGTGTAAGACTCAAGCTGTTGTGCCCAGCTGTCTTCAAAATATTTTTCCTGGAGGATCAAAGTCCTTTTTTGATGTAGAACAGGCTAAGAAGGAAAGAAAAAATGTTTGCCCAACAAAAAGTGAGCCATCAAACAGAAGGCAAGACTGCTCATTCTTCCAATAATAAAGCTTATAGAGAGATGTTAACAAAAAGAAAATATGAAAAAAAAAAAAACTTTATCCACAGGAAAACACCACAAAGGCTTGGAATACCTCAAAACTGGAACTTTAATTAAATACAATCACATCATAAAGTCTTGTATAATATTATGTTTTAATATAGGTATTCAAGGCTAGGAGAGGATTCAACAAGGGTAGTTTTTACTTAATATTTAAATATTTATATAAATAGGAAATATTAGGGTATGATTGTTTAGTATTTTAAACCATAGTATGCAAGTATATGATGCTTCGGTAGTCAGCAATGTTAACAGGTCTTGATTGGGTGCAGTTGATTGATTGATTAATTCATAAATTAATTAATTAAAAAGGAGTGTTTTTATACTGTGAATTATTTTGAAAAATTTGTCTGATGAAGTCCGGTGAAGCTACCAGATGAAAAGCGAAAAGGTACTGGATGGTTCTATTTATCAAGAATCCAGCATTAATGAAGTAAATAGAGCTCAAAGGGACCTTTCTTCATACTTGGAAGACTTATTTATAGAAGGTTTGCTAGATAAATCAACCCTGGATTATTTAAAGGTATTGTCTCCCAGGGTTCAGTCTTTGTTTGGAGTCCCTAAATTACACAAATGTGTGGAAGACCCTCCTATGCATGCTATAGTGAATGCAAGACAATCTATCAACTACGCCAATGCAAAATTTGTTGACATTTTAAAGAAATATGTCTATAAGGAGAAACATATATGTAAGGACTCTTGGACATTTTTAGCTACTGTCAACATGATTTTTGAAGATGAAGTTAACTTTTTAATAATTGACGTAGTTGATTTGTACTTTTCTATACCCCACGACGTGGGGATAGAATGGGATATGGAGAGGATGAGGTTTCATGGGGCTTCAAGTAATGAAATTAGGATAGTAGAAGAACTTCTAGATTTAATTTTGAGTAAAAACGTTGTTACCTTTGACGGAGAATATTATTTGCAAGAAGTGGGAGTAGCAATGGGCTCCCCTTGTGGGGCCAGTGTGGCTAACCTGATGATGGCCCACTGGGAAGCCCATTACATTTTTAACAACCAAGAATTTATGAAGAATATTTGTTTTTATACTAGGTTTTTGGATGATGTTTTTATGTTGTTTAGAGGTGATATCCTGGCTGCGAATGACCTGGTCCAAGCTTTTAATGATATGACTGACTTCTTGAGATTTACTCGTTCCTTTGGGGACAAAAGTATTACATATTTGGATGTACTTCTGGTGAAGGATGAAAGTTCACATTGTTACATTGCTAGTATACATCGTAAAAAGACCTAGTCTAATACAATGTTACATTTTACTAGTTTACACCCCCTTCACCAGAAAAAGTCAGTGGTAAATGGCCAGTTAGTGTGTGCTGCCAGGATGATTTCATTGGATACCCACTTCAATGCTGAGTGTGAGGTGTTGAAACAAATGTTTCTCAATCAAAGGTATCCCAGTGACTTTGTTCAGAACATCATGAACAAAGAACAGGAAGAAAGGTTTAAAGGGATATATAGACCTATTTTATGTCAGCATGTTAGAACAGTAGGTACAAACAGTTTGGGTATCACCCATGATTTCAGAAAGACCTTCTAGGTCTAGTGATTACAGGTTAAGCTTTATTACTCAGTTTAGTAGTGAAGCTTATTTGATAACAGAAATTATTACAAAGAATTGGAGAATTTTTTCCATGGATGAAGAAATTTTGGCCAAATTGGGAGTGAGGCCCTCAGTAATTTTTAAAAGGGGTAAAAACCTAAAAGTCCTGGTTGAGCCAGGTAAAATGACGTTTGTACGTACACCAGGTATGTTCAAATGTGAGACTTGTAGTATGTGTAGACACATGTCGGCAGGCTCATCTTTCTCTATAAGAGATAAAACTTACAAAGTTGACGGGAGATACAACTGTAATAGTAAGTCAGTTGAGCACATAGCACAGTGTCAGTCTTGTCCTGCATTTTATGTGGGCAAGACAGACAGAAAATTAAGAGAGAGAGTATATGAACATACCCTTAGTATCACCAAAGCAAAAAATGAAAATGCTTTGGCTAGACATGTAATGGTTAACCAGGGACACACGTTCAAGTTCAGGGTTATCCACCGAATAGTAGGGGATGATAGAGGTGGGTTTACTAGTTTACTTGTAGAAAAACATAAGGTGTTGTGGCAATTGCGTTTAGATGCCAGTAGGTGGCCAGGATTCAACGAGGTTGTGTCCATTTCAAGTATATTGAAGCTAAGGAGTCTCACAAGGTAAATTCTTATTACAAAGGATTTTTGGTATGTGTTTACTTTCTTTTAAAATTTCACATTTTCTCTCTCTCTTTTTTCCTTCTTTTTTTCCTTCTTTTTTTACAAAGGTATATGTATACATTTTTTTCATAAAGGTATTTTATTTATAAATGTATTCTTTTTATAAATGTATAATTCTGTACATATGTAGTTTTTATTCAAGCATGTAGTACCCGAAACTAAGGTGTAATATGAGTTTATATATATATATATATATATATATATATATATATATATATATATATATATATATATGGGTCTACCTGAGATGGTCGACAGGCCATATGATTGACACTCATTTGGTCGACAGTTCATTTGGTTGACAAGCAGATTTTCCCCCCTCCCCAATGTTGTGTGACCCTGGAGTTGATATATATAGTTAGGGGGGTATAGGGGGCACAGCCCCCCACATTGGGGGTGTGGGGGGCAAAGCCCCCCACATAACATGCTTGTCGACCAAATGAACTGTTGACCAAATGGATGTCGATCATATGGCCTGTCGACCATGTGAAGTAGACCCATATATATATATATATATATATATATATATATATATATATATATATATAATTTTTTTAAAACAGTAATAAAGTCTTGTATAATATTATGTTTTAATGTAGGTATTCAAAGTTAGGCGAGGATTCACTAAGGGTAGTTTTTACTTAAATAAGTATTTATATAAATAGGAAATATTAGGGTATGATTGTTTAGTATTTTAAACTATAGTATGTAAGAATATGATGCTTCAGTAGTCAGCAATGTTAACAGGTCTTGATTGGGTGCAGTTGATTGATTAATTAATTAATCAATCAATCAATTAATTAATTAATTAATTAATTAAAAAGGAGTGTTTTTATACTGTGAATTCTTTTGAAAAATTTGTCTGATGAAGTCCAGTGAAGCTACCAGACGAAAAGCGCTTCACGTGATTGTATTTCATTAAAGTTCCAGTTTCAAGGTATTCCGAGCCTTTGTGGTGTTTTCCTGTGGTTATAGAGAGATGTTGCCAGTGAAAATGTTTCCAATGTTCAAAAGGAAAATGCTTGAGAGACAGAAAAAGCACAGGAACTGACTGGAAGAATCAGGAGCACCTTGGACTTGAACCAGAGTCTGGGGTTGAGAGATGCAGATGAACAGGAAGAAGACAAGCCACATTGAAATTAGTGAATAAATATGATATTATAAAACATCAATTGCATTTGTGACATATGGCTTTACAAGAAAAAGTGGAAAGATTGGACTTGTTGACTTTATAATACTTGTGGGGGACTGAAACATATATACCCCACTTCATGTCATTAATGTTTGGAAGGACCCTGAAGGGAAAGAAAAAGAAAAGTAACTAAATAAATACATTTTTGTTCTTAACAGCATTTGTAAAAAACATTTCATGATATAAATCGCTTGTTACATAGTAAAACATTTTAGCTATTGTTTAGTATCTTTATCACATACAAGTGTCTTTTATATTTATTTATTTGTTTGTTTGTTTGTTTATTTTAGTTTTAAGAAATGTAGACATTACAATGAAAAAGAGAAGAAAGGCTGGACAAAAGCATGTTTAATTCAATATGCTGTAATCTTGAGCTGAGATGGGGGATGGGGTGTAAAAGTGCACTGATTATAATAGTGTTGACATGTTCTCTATTACTTTTACAGAGGTAAATGTTTAGATTAAGACCCTTGACTTAATCTAATACATTGTTTTGTGTAAACAAGTAAATACGAGGACACTGAATGTAATGAATAGTTTTCCTTTGGCAAATAAATGTGCAGTATGTTGAGAGGTTTGCAGATGTTTGCAGTAGGCTTTTGGTACTTATGTTTCCATGGAGACAAGCTTAATATAGGGGGAAGCAATAATGTTTTCTGAAAGCATATACACTGTTTTTTACATCAAAATGGGAATGAAGACAAGGCAAGAATAGACAGCAATTAATGTAAGTAGGAGCACATGATGTAACATGCATCTTAATATGGATAACCTTACTATTAGGTTAAGTAATGTTTATGTGTGCAGCCATCAATTTGGGACAAATGTTAAACATTATTATACTTCATTATACAAAGGTAGGTAGCACAGTGGTGCAGAGGATAGTGTTGTCACCTCACAGCAAGAGGTCCCCCAATTTGATTCTTAGCTGGGGTGTCTTCTGTGTGGAGTCTGCATGACCTCCTTGAGTTCATGTGGATTTTCTCTGGGTGCTCCAATTTCTTCCCACATTCCAAAGACATGCAGTAGGTGGACTGAGCATTCTAAACTGACCATAGGTGTAGTGTGCAGAAGAACTACAGAGACAGGGCTAGCCACCTGGTGGTCCACATGATTGTCACTGTTGTAGGTACACCCTGACACCATGTGCAAAAACTAGGAAAAAGTGGTTATGGATGAATTTGAAGACGTGCACAGTTTTGTGTGATTGTTTTAAGTTAAAGTTATGTGGGTGTTCTTTTATTTTGTTACAGAGTTTCATTAAAACAAAACGTTTTGTAAAATGTGACATAGGTTCAAATCGAGTTGACAAGAAACTGTATAAAAGATCTACCTGCCAAAAAAATTAGAGGGTGCATGAACCACAAAATCTGGAACTAGACATTTTAAAAAGCTAGCATATAAAATAAGTGAGAATAATAACTTCTTATCATAATGGCAACAGTAAACATATTATTTTGGAACATGAATGGCCTCGGAGGTACAGACAAAAAGGTAACAGTATTGAATTATATTAAGAAATACAGAGTGCAAATAGCAACATTATGGAACACACAATTAGAAAGAATTAAGCATGTGAATTTGATAAAGAAGGATTTCAGAATGGATATTTAGCAGAATATCAGGGACAAAGGAAAAGGGGAGCACTTATACTAATTGCCAGAGGAGCTTCAATAGTGATAGAGGAAAAGATAGTAATTGTAGATTTATGTTAGCAAGGGGTTACTATCAAGGGAGAGGAGGATTATGATGGCACATATGTATATTCCACCTAAAACTGACATTATGATGCTTAAAAAAATTTGGGGAGAAATAATCAGCTTTCAACATGAAATATCACTTATAAGAGGGGATCAAAACTTTATTTACAACAGTAAGGATATATCTGGAGGACCTAGAAGGGAAAATATAACACAAGAGGTTAGATTTCTGAAGGAATTTAGAAAAACATTTGATAGGGAAGATGTGAGTTTAGTAGTAGGAACTGAGATAATTTACCTATTGTTCCCCAAGGTACAATAACTTGGCCAGACTAGACACATTATATTTCACAGGAATATGTACATTTAATTGAAAGCTTAGACACACATCCAGTAAATATTTTGGAACATGTACCAATTACAGCTAAGATAAAAATGCAGGGTAATGAAGTAACACTGAGAAAATGGAACTTCCTGCTTACCTGTTAAAAAAGATTAAGGAAAGGGTAGTGGAAATTATTTGGGAATTATTAGAGAAGATAGAAATTTCTTCAGAAGTTATAGCTAGTGAACAAGATAAAACAAAAGTGGAGTTAAAAATAGGGTAGAAATAAAAGAGTTATGGCTAAGAAGTAGCAATAATTATTTAGAGGGGTGGACAAAGTTTAAAGTATTGTGAAAAAGGAGGTCTAACAGAAGAAGAAGAGGTGCAAATGCAGAGTGCTAAAGAGAAATAAGGGAGTATTTGGAAAATATGCATGAGTTTAGAAAGATTGCTGTTAAGCAAGCATTTTTTGATAACTCTGCAGCACAAAAAACTCTTATCAGAACAACTTAGGTAACAGAAAGTAGAAAGGGTTGTTGTCATACTTAGGGAACCTATAACAAGAAAAATAACCAGAGATCCTGCAGAGGTTTTAGAGATTTCAGAAATTTTATGAATATTTGTGTAAGACAGAGGAATGTAGAAATCAAGGAAAAAGCACAAATGGAAATATTTATGGAAGACATAAATATTCCAAAGTTAGAGATAGATGAGTCTTAACAATTAAAGGTTAAGATAGGAGGATATGACAAAAATGGGGACATATAAACAATCTGCAGGAAAGTATCCAGGAATAGATGGCATTACCGTGGAAGCTTGAAAGCTAGGGGGGAAGAAAGTGATAAAGATCAGAAAGGTTTTGTTTAACAGTATTTTAAAAGGTAGGGCAGCACCAACATCCAGGTAGAAAGAGGTGGTGGCTGTTAATACCTAAAGAAGGTAAAGACGCAACAGGCCTTGCTTCATATAAGCCAATTTCAATATTAAACCACAAAAAATGGTGAAAGTAAGGTAGACCATAAACTAGTAATGCAAAAACCTTCTAGCCCAGCTTAGTGGTGGTTCCAAAGGCAATGAGTGACTCCAAAATAATGCAAAAGACGTTTTAATAATCCAAACATATACACCACAATACAATCAAGTGCTTTCATCCAGGAAACCCTGGACTTCATCAGAACTAATTAATCAATGTAAAACACACCATTTAAATATGCTAAGACAACCAATCACAAGAAATCATGTTAAAATACATAAAATGTTGAAAAATTAATTATTTAAAAACATAAAAAGACAATATGTGTTTCTAAAAACACATTATTTGACTATAATTTAAGTGTTCTATATTTTAAAAAGGGCATAATTGAAATGTATTCATTAATCCCAAAGTTAGAGATAGATGAGTCTCAACAATTAAAGGTTAAGATAGGAGGATATGACAAAAATGGGGACATATAAACAATCTGCAGGAAATGAGTGGCATTCAATCTTAATTGCCATTTTAGCTCTGCTCTCTCTCTATTGTTTTAGCCCAATCCCCTCCCCTAGAATTCATTTCAACAATCTCCAAAATTCCAAATAAAAATTCCATACAGCTCTCACTACTTCCTAAGTGTCTAAAAAGGGCATTATTAGTATTTTTTGCCTGATTGCGTAAATGTGTTTGTATATTTTCTTACAGAGAGTCCTCTCTGTTTTCCCTATATAAAAACAAAAACAGTTCTGGCATACTACTATACAAACCAAACCTGTTGTTCCACAGTTACCCACTACTGTCCTCACCTTAATACTAAATTCAACAATAGTTAATGTTGGTTCTCTCAAAATATATTTACAATAACTACAGTGTCCACAACTTGTTGTACCCTTGTCCACCACACTTTTTGTCATTGTATGGTGCTCAAACAGAAATTTTAACTTTGCATTGGTTTTATATACAAATCTAGGGTTAATACCCATAACCAATTGAAGTTCATTATTTGTCCTAAATAAAATCGAATTTTTATTCAAGATGTCCTTAACCTTTTTACTAAAACACCCATAAGTCAAAACCATGCTATTTTCAAATTCATTAAAGGTTACCACTTCATTGTGGGCATCAACTGTATTACCTAACAGAGGTTTATACCTCACTCCCCAATTATCCTTAACTAAATTGTACATATCCAAAATAATTTTCTCCGGATATCCTATGTCTTTAAAATAACCCTTCAAGACATACCATCTCCCTGATAAAACTAGTTAAAGATGAACACATACGTGCTACTCTAACAAACTGACCCTTAACAATACTTTTTTTCATAAAATAAGGGTGACTACTGTTATATTCCAAATAATCATTGAAAAATGTAGGTTTCCTATATATATATATATATATATATATATATATATATATATAGAGGAAGTAAAATCTTTCAAATTAGTTTTTTTAGTAATACTAATGTCGAGATAATTAATTGTTTCACTGTTATATCTAGAGGTAAATTTAAAGTAATCACTGATTCCATTACTGTAATCACAAAATTGTTCCCCTGGGTCCTCATCTTTCCACAATATAAAAATATTGTCCAAAAATCTTAAATAAATGGACCACGTATGGTTAAATTCACTACAAAACATTTTTTTTTCTCAAAACTATACATAACTAAATTAGCAAATAAAGGGGCACAGCTAGAGCCAATGGCAACCCCTTGATTCTGTTTAAAATATTCCCCTTCAAAACTAAAAAAAATATTTTTGCCATGGGGCTCTAGCTGCACCCCTTTATTTGCTAATTTAGTTATGTATAGTTGGTAGAAAAAGAATGTGTTTTGTAGCGAATTTAACCATAAGTGGTCCATTTATTTAAGGTATTTGGACAATATTTTTATATTGTGGAAAGATGAGGACCTATGGGAACAATTTTGTGATTACATTAATGGAATCAGTGATTACTTTAAATTTACCTCTACACATAACAGTGAAACAATTAATTATCTTGACATTAGTATTACTAAAGATACTAATTTGAAAGATTTTACTTCCACTATATATAGGAAACCTAAATTCTCCAATGATTATTTGGAATATAACAGTAGTCACCCTTATTTTATGAAAAAAGTATTGTTAAGGGTTAATTTGTTAGAGTGGCATATATGTGTTCATCTTTAACTAGTTGTATCAGGGAGATGGATGTCCTGAAGGGTTATTTTAAAGACAGAGGATATCTGGAGAACATTATTTTGGATATGTACAATTTAATTAAGGATAATTGGGGAGTGAGGTATAAACCACTGTTAGGTAATACAGTTGATGCCCACAAGGAAGTGGTAACCTTTAATGAATTTGAAAATAGTATGGTTTTGACTTATGGGTGTTTTCTTGGATAAAAATTGGATTTTACTTAGGACAAATAATGAACTTCAATCGGTTATGGGTATTAACCCTACATTTGTATATAAAACCAATGCAAATTTAAAATTTCTGTTTGAACACCCTACAATGACAAAAAGTGTGGTGGACAAGGGTACAACAAGTTGTGGACATTGTAATTATTGTAAATATATTTTGAGAGAACCAACATTAACTATTGGTGAATTTAGTATTAAAGTGAGGACAGTAGTGGGTAACTGTTGAACAAAAGGCTTGGTTTATATAGCAGTATGCCAGAACTGTTTTTGTTTTTATATAGGGGAAAACAGAGAATATGCGAACACATTTATGCCATCAGACAAACAAATACTAATAATGTTAAACAACAGCAAGCAAGAGGTATATATATAAACAACAAAGACTATCAGTGAGTCCCAGCTCTACCTTCCAATAAAATTTATTTAGTTGAACAGTTCCTTCTCTAGCGCCTCGGCCAACAGCCTTTACAGAGTAAAACAGTAAAACTCATAAAACACTTGCAATATATACAAAAACAAGTAATCAATCAATTACATAATTAAACTATCAAATCACATAGCTTGAATATATTTAAAGTCATAGTCTTAAACAAGACATTGCCAGTTACATTCTCTGTTCATTCCATGTGGATGCAAAGTCCCAAATTTCATAATCAAAATGCATTCCTTTTGTCTTAACATATTTTTGTCTATCAACATCATTATAATATAATGGAACATGTTCCAGAACAGACACTTTTATATTCTCAATATTTCCATGGTGTACTGAGTTAAAATGCTCAGCAATAGGACTAGTAATTTTATTATTTTTAACATCTCTAATATGTTCTTTTATCCTATCTGCTAGCATTCTTTTTGTTTCTCCAATATAGTATTTGTTACAATCACAAAATATGACATATACAACACCTTTGCTCATACATGTATATTTGCCTTTTGTATCAAAAAATTTTGCCATTTATTTTATTCACTTCATTTACAACATGTTTACATATAGCACATTTTCCACAAGGGAATGTTCCCAAATTCTTCACAACATTTAATTCATTAGTACAAGGCTTTTTATAAATGCTGTGTATCAGAAAGTCCTGTATATTTTTCCCCTTTCTATATGATGTCATTAATTTTATATTTTTCAGTGATGTTATATCTTTTTTAATAAAATTCCAATATTCCATAATGATTTTATTACCAATCGTAGAGAAGTTAGTGTACTTTGTAACAAAAAACATTCTCTCCTGTTCAGTCCCATATTTATTGCTACTTTCATAGTTATTTTGTCTAATAGTGCCCTTACTCTGTTTAAAGGCTCTATGCAAGCTATTTTCTACATCATCTGGGTTATACCCTCTAGCTTTGAATATCTCAGCCACTTTATAGGCCTCCTAAAGGCCATATTAATATCAGAATTGAGTCTTTTATTCTCAAAAATTCCCATAGGGATGGCTGACAACGTATGGGGATGGCAACTATCTCCCCACATTTTCCAGCTTATTTCATCAAATTTTCTATGAATACTAGTATATATGGGAAAGCCATTATTGCCCCTAAGCGAAATATCCAAAAAGTTAACCTGATTTCCTTTTTGTATGTCACTAAATTTTATACCAAATCTGTTATTATTTAATTCATCAATGAAGTTATCTGATGTATCCCAATCCCCATGACAAATGAAAATTAGGTCATCAATAAATCTGAAATACCTTAGAACATTATTTTGAAAGAAAGGCAACCTGTAAAGATGTTCATTTTCAAATAGCCCCATAAACAGGTTAGCATAGGCTGGTGCAAACGCTGCCCCCATAGCAGTACCTGTAACTTGTCTATAAACAGTGCCATTAAATTCAAAAAAATTATTTTTCAAGCAGAATTCTACCAGTTCCATGACATAATATGTTTTAGGACTATCATTCAAAAAGAATTTTATAGCTTAAGCCTAAAATAGGAAATATTGGTGTAGAGACTCTCTACATCCACCGTAATAAAGTACATATTTTCACCCCAATATATATCTTTTATTTTCCTTAGAAAATCATATGAATCTTGTATATAAGAAGGTAACAACAGAACTTTCTTTATCAATATTTCATGTAACATGGTGCAAAGATTGTAAGTAAAATATCCAAAAGCTGACACAATAGGCTTCCACCAGGTGGTCGGTTCAGATCTTTATGAATTTTAGGCAGGCAAAAGAATTTTGCAATTTTTCTATTCTTTACATTTATTTTTCTATTTATATCCATTTGACTTAGATAGTGTAATCTCACACCTTTCTGTAATAATTTTCAAAATCTTTTCTGCTTGACATAGCTGATTAATGTTAGTTTTACAATATACATTGTTGTTATCTAGATGTTGCATACACATACTATAATAATCATGAGAATTTAATATAACTAATTTTCCCCTTTGTCTGCTTGTTTAAAGACTATATTACAGTTTTTACTCAGTTGTTGCAGCTTTTCCCATTCCAATTTTGTTAGATTATAAGTATGCTTTTTATTCATAAAGCTCTCTATTTCCTTTTCTAACATTGTATTCAGTAGAGATTCAAAACGCGTACTATATTAGAATTTTTACATGGAGGTAAAAATAGTTATTATCTTTAAGCATATGTGTATTTAATAAGTCATAAGCATTATTTTCATCTTCACTACCGATGCACATGAATAAAAACTTTCTTCACTTTCTGTTTCACTATCTAATGAAAGTAAACAACACAGTTAGTTTCTAACTCAGTTGCTTTATTTAATCTAAAGAAGTGTTCCTTTAAATGCATTTTTCGGCATAGTTGGAACAATTCAGTTTTAACCTCATACTTTTGGGTAAGCATGTGGGGACAAATTTTAAACCCTTCTCTAAAACAGACATTTCTATCTTGTCTAGTTTATAACTGGACAAGTTAACAACATAATTACTATGTGTTATGTCCATCTACCTTTCTTATGTTGTCCATCGCCTCGAGTCTCTCTGGCGTTCTGGATTGTTCCAGCCCCTTTTCCTGGTATTGGTATAATGTCCATTCGATTCTGAGTAGGTTTTATGAAATGCTTCTGGGTTTGCCCCCGGGGCCCTAAAATTAGCAAATAAAGGGGCACAGCTAGAGCCAATGGCAACCCCTTGATTCTGTTTAAAATATTCCCTTCAAAACTAAAAAATATTTTTGCCATGGGGCTCTAGCTGCACCCCTTTATTTGCTAATTTAGTTATGTATAGTTGGTAGAAAAAGAATGTGTTTTGTAGCGAATTTAACCATAAGTGGTCCATTTATTTAAGGTATTTGGACAATATTTTTATATTGTGGAAAGATGAGGACCTATGGGAACAATTTGTGATTACATTAATGGAATCGGTGATTACTTTAAATTTACCTCTACACATAACAGTGAAACAATTAATTATCTTGACATTAGTATTACTAAAGATACTAATTTGAAAGATTTTACTTCCACTATATATAGGAAACCTAAATTCTCCAATGATTATTTGGAATATAACAGTAGTCACCCTTATTTTATGAAAAAAGTATTGTTAAGGGTTAATTTGTTAGAGTGGCATATATGTGTTCATCTTTAACTAGTTGTATCAGGGAGATGGATGTCCTGAAGGGTTATTTTAAAGACAGAGGATATCTGGAGAACATTATTTTGGATATGTACAATTTAATTAAGGATAATTGGGGAGTGAGGTATAAACCACTGTTAGGTAATACAGTTGATGCCCACAAGGAAGTGGTAACCTTTAATGAATTTGAAAATAGTATGGTTTTGACTTATGGGTGTTTTCTTGGATAAAAATTGGATTTTACTTAGGACAAATAATGAACTTCAATCAGTTATGGGTATTAACCCTAGATTTGTATATAAAACCAATGCAAATTTAAAATTTCTGTTTGAACACCCTACAATGACAAAAAGTGTGGTGGACAAGGGTACAACAAGTTGTGGACATTGTAATTATTGTAAATATATTTTGAGAGACCCAAAATTAACTATTGGTGAATTTAGTATTAAAGTGACGACAGTAGTGGGTAACTGTTGAACAAAAGGCTTGGTTTATATAGCAGTATGCCAGAACTGTTTTTGTTTTTATATAGGGAAAACAGAGAATATGCGAACACATTTATGCCATCAGACAAACAAATACTAATAATGTTAAAACAACAGCAAGCAAGAGGTATATATATAAACAACAAAGACTATCAGTGAGTCCCAGCTCTACCTTCCAATAAAATTTATTTCGTTGAACAGTTCCTTCTCTAGCGCCTCGGCCAACAGCCTTTACAGAGTAAAACAGTAAAACTCATAAAACACTTGCAATATATACAAAAAACAAGTAATCAATCAATTACATAATTAAACTATCAAATCACATAGCTTGAATATATTTAAAGTCATAGTCTTAAACAAGACATTGCCAGTTACATTCTCTGTTCATTCCATGTGGATGCAAAGTCCCAAATTTCATAATCAAAATGCATTCCTTTTGTCTTAACATATTTTTTGCCTATCAACATCATTATAATATAATGGAACATGTTCCAGAACAGACACTTTTATATTCTCAATATTTCCATGGTGTACTGAGTTAAAATGCTCAGCAATAGGACTAGTAATTTTATTATTTTTAACATCTCTAATATGTTCTTTTATCCTATCTGCTAGCATTCTTTTTGTTTCTCCAATATAGTATTTGTTACAATCACAAAATATGACATATACAACACCTTTGCTCATACATGTATATTTGCCTTTTGTATCAAAAATTTTGCCATTTATTTTATTCACTTCATTTACAACATGTTTACATATAGCACATTTTCCACAAGGGAATGTTCCCAAATTCTTCACAACATTTAATTCATTAGTACAAGGCTTTTTATAAATGCTGTGTATCAGAAAGTCCTGTATATTTTTCCCCTTTCTATATGATGTCATTAATTTTATATTTTTCAGTGATGTTATATCTTTTTAATAAAATTCCAATATTCCATAATGATTTTATTACCAATCGTAGAGAAGTTAGTGTACTTTGTAACAAAAACATTCTCTCCTGTTCAGTCCCATATTTATTGCTACTTTCATAGTTATTTTGTCTAATAGTGCCCTTACTCTGTTTAAAGGCTCTATGCAAGCTATTTTCTACATCATCTGGGTTATACCCTCTAGCTTTGAATATCTCGCCACTTTATAGGCCTCCTAAAGGCCATATTAATATCAGAATTGAGTCTTTTATTCTCAAAATTCCCCATAGGGGATGGCTGACAACGTATGGGGGGGATGGCAACTATCTCCCCACATTTTCCAGCTTATTTCATCAAATTTTCTATGAATACTAGTATATATGGGAAAGCCATTATTGCCCCTAAGCGAAATATCCAAAAAGTTAACCTGATTTCCTTTTTGTATGTCACTAAATTTTATACCAAATCTGTTATTATTTAATTCATCAATGAAGTTATCTGATGTATCCCAATCCCCATGACAAATGAAAATTAGGTCATCAATAAATCTGAAATACCTTAGAACATTATTTTGAA
Source organism: Protopterus annectens (assembly GCF_019279795.1). Lineage (NCBI taxonomy): Eukaryota > Metazoa > Chordata > Ceratodontiformes > Protopteridae > Protopterus > Protopterus annectens. Next base: position 704,292,460 of record NC_056733.1, on the reverse strand, counting down.
AGAAAGGCAACCTGTAAAGATGTTCATTTTCAAATAGCCCCATAAACAGGTTAGCATAGGCTGGTGCAAACGCTGCCCCCATAGCAGTACCTGTAACTTGTCTATAAACAGTGCCATTAAATTCAAAAATTATTTTTCAAGCAGAATTCTACCAGTTCCATGACATAATATGTTTTAGGACTATCATTCAAAAGAATTTTATAGCTTCCAAGCCTAAAATATGGGAAATATTGGTGTAGAGACTCTCTACATCCACCGTAATAAAGTACATATTTTCACCCCAATATATATCTTTTATTTTCCTTAGAAAATCATATGAATCTTGTATATAAGAAGGTAACAACAGAACTTTCTTTATCAATATTTCATGTAACATGGTGCAAAGATTGTAAGTAAAATATCCAAAAGCTGACACAATAGGCCGACCAGGAGGTGGGTTCAGATCTTTATGAATTTTAGGCAGGCAAAAGAATTTTGCAATTTTTCTATTCTTTACATTTATTTTTCTATTTATATCCATTTGACTTAGATAGTGTAATCTCACACCTTTCTGTAATAATTTTTCAAAATCTTTTTCTGCTTGACATAGCTGATTAATGTTAGTTTTACAATATACATTGTTGTTATCTAGATGTTGCATACACATACTATAATAATCATGAGAATTTAATATAACTAATTTTCCCTTTGTCTGCTTGTTTAAAGACTATATTACAGTTTTACTCAGTTGTTGCAGCTTTTCCCATTCCAATTTTGTTAGATTATAAGTATGCTTTTTATTCATAAAGCTCTCTATTTCCTTTTCTAACATTGTATTCAGTAGAGATTCAAAACGTACTATATTAGAATTTTTACATGGAGGTAAAAATAGTTATTATCTTTAAGCATATGTGTATTTAATAAGTCATAAGCATTATTTTCATCTTCACTACCCGATGCACATGAATAAAACTTTCTTCACTTTCTGTTTCACTATCTAATGAAAGTAAAACATCACAGTTAGTATCTAACTCAGTTGCTTTATTTAATCTAAAGAAGTGTTCCTTTAAATGCATTTTTCGCATAGTTGGAACAATTCAGTTTTAACCTCATACTTTTGGGTAAGCATGTGGGGACAAATTTTAAACCCTTCTCTAAAACAGACATTTCTATCTTGTCTAGTTTATAACTGGACAAGTTAACAATATAATTACTATGTAAGTTATGTCCATCTACCTTTCTTATGTTGTCCATCGCCCGAGTCTCTCTGGCGTTCTGGATTGTTCCAGCCCCTTTTCCTGGTATTGGTATAATGTCCATTCGATTCTGAGTAGGTTTTATGAAATGCTTCTGGGTTTGCTGCAACTGGCAGTCTAGGAAAAGTTTCTCTATCATCTTCTTCCCATGAAGACGCTCCACTTTCACCAGACAGGAAGTTCTTACTGGCATATTTTTCTGAAGCAGGATTTCCTTTTTGAAAAGAGACACTCTTTCTCCTGTTTCTTTGATAGCTAGGAAATACAAACGCCCTCTTGTGGTCATAGTCTCTAATGTCTCTAGTTAGTTTAGATTTTTTTCTTTCTACCAGATCTTTTTCATAACTATTTAATTTGGTGTTAATGCCTGAGAGGAAATTCTCTAATGTAGAATTTGATGTAATATTTACCAGTTGTTCACAAACTTGTTTGGTTTACTGTTTTACTCTGTAAAGGCTGTTGGCCGAGGCGCTAGAGAAGGAACTGTTCAACGAAATAAATTTTATTGGAAGGTAGAGCTGGGACTCACTGATAGTCTTTGTTGTTTATATAAATACTAATAATGCCCTATTTAGACACTTAGGAAATAGTGAGGGCTGTATGGATTTTTGGGTCTATATTAGAACACCGAACATTCAAAATGTCGAGTGTTCTAATATCAACCCGTTTTCAGCGAATGATGAAAATATCAAAGAAACAGAAAACTGAATTTTTTCCTAGGGAAAGAATTTGGTTGTCTGTTTCTGTTGCTTCGGTATTTTCAGCAATCTAGTGGAAAGTTATGGGTTGGGTTCAGGTAAGTGTGCGATTGTGTGGATGTGTGGGTTAGAGAGGGTTAGGTGAGTTAGGGTTAGGGCGCAAGTCAGGCAAGTGTGCGATTGTGTGGACGTGAGGGTTAGGGTGGGGTAGGTGAGTTAGGGTTAGGGTGCAGGTGAGGTGACTGTGTGATAGTGACGGACCTTAGGATTAGGGTTTGGGTTAAGGTAAGAGGATAGTTAGTGGTGCATGCATAGTTTAGCGTAGGGTTAGGTGTAAGAGTTTAGGTGTATGTGTGTGGATTGCTGTTTGTTTGGTGTGCTTGTGTTGTGTGTATGTGTTTTGGAATAGCAAATTTTTTCCCTAGGAAAAAATTTTCTGTTCTGAATGTTCGATGTTTTGTATTTTCATTTGCTAGGGTTCGATATTAGAACACTCAACATTTTGAATGTTCAGTGTTCTAATATAGATCCGGATATTTATTTGGAATTTTGGAGATTGGTGAAATGAATTCTAGGGGAGGGGATTGGGCTAACACAATAGATAGAGCTGAGCTTAAGACTGAATGCCACTCATACCCCAGGGATTAATGAATACATTTCAATTATGCCCTTTTTAAAATATAAAGCACTTAAATTATAGTCAAATAATGTGTTTTTTGAAACGCACATTGTCTTTTTATATGTTTTTAAATAGTTAATTTTTCAACATTGTATGTATTTTAACATTATTTATTGTAATTAGTTGTCTTAGCATATTTAAATGGTGTGTTTTACATTGATTAGTTAGTTCAGATGAAGTCCAGGGTTTCCTGGATGAAAGCGCTTGATTGTATTGTGATGGCTACGTTTGGATTATTAAAGTGTCTTTTGCATTATTTTGGAGTCACTTATTGCCTTTGGAACCACCACTAAGCTGGGCTAGAAGGTTTTTGCGTTACCAATTTCAGTATTAAATAATGTTTATAAAGTCCAAATACAAAAGCTGTTGAAATATGAATAAACCAGTGGTTGTAAAAGATATACAAAATATGCAAACTATAAATAAAATATGAGCACTGCAAGCATGGATTGCCAATAAAACAATATTTATTATGCTAAGCGCTTTCACGACAATAAAAGTCACTTCATCAGACCAAAACCAAGATTGAAGCACCTGCATTATAAAGGATAGTACAACCAAAAAAAAAAACACTTCAACAAGAGCACACACCCCTTTTAAAACAATAAAGCACAAAAAATATATTACTAATATAAAATAAAATAAAAACATATAAATACAGAAACTAACAACCAAAATGTAATTAAAATACACAAGTGTAAACATGTAAATTATTCCCCTCTTCCTTAACCCCCGTGATTTTAAGATAGGCTTCACAGAGACATGGCCTTTAAGCCCAGAACCCCTATTTGACCTCATCCTCAGAATCTATTCAAGCTCAACTGTCTCAGTCCTATTTTTTAAATTTCTTAACCTAAAACCCATATACACCCTATCTATCACACACAACTTAAACTCATGGGATGCACCTTTCTCACAAACATGCTTGGCAAGAGCATTACACATATACTGTGTCCTAATACAGGAAATGTAATCCCTAATATGTTCTCTTAACCTACAATTTCTCTTACCAATATAAAAGCATGAACAGATCACACAATAAGCCAAGTATATAATTTCCTTTGTATTGCAATCTGCCCTAACTGTAAAGTCAAATCTGACATCAGTATCCGGGTTGGTAAAGCTACCAGCACTATCAATGTAGATACAAAAATGACAACTATTACAGGGAAAAGTTCCCAAAATACCACCAACCAATTTAGGTTTCATAAATCTATGCAATAGCATGACATCCTTTTTAATTTTCTCTTATTTTTAAAGACAAAAACTGGACTTTCCCCTGCAATACCGTTAATCTTACTGTCCATAAGGAAAAAACACAAACTAGTCCAAACAGTCAAACAACGCAAAGCCAACGGTGTACTTGAGCCACAGGATACTGAAATATTTACTTAACGTGAGTTTATTCAAAAAACACACAACTAGCGTTTCCGCTACCGTACAACAGTAGCTTCCTCAGAGTAAAAAATTCAAATAAAGCGCCAAAGTTTCAGTTAATATACTGACGTGAAAAAACGTCATACATTAATTAAACAATTAAATAAACTATTAGTTAAAAACCAAGCACTCCCTAAAAATGAACACAATGTACTTAGCTAAGAGCTTCTAATAAACAATGTGTAGTATAGTAAGGTGAGAAATACCAAGTTGTCATAAAAAAGTAGTATCGCTTACATAAGCCCAATATACAGTCAGTAGCCCTATATTTACTATACAAATGCATGTAATTTATCATTATTTATACAAATTATAGGGTGTATTTAACAAGCTTACAAACAGCGAGTTAAGTGCAAAGTAAATGCTATCTTCCAAGCAATATGTACAGTGCCCAATTGCCAGCAGTCGTACATATAACAAGCCTAATCAGAAAATATAATCAAGTATGTCTATAACTCATGTATAACTTCGAAAAGGCACCTCAATGATGAGCAATGAATGTAAAATATATGTATAAAAATAAAACATAATAGGTTATTTCCACATAGATTTTTGACATGAAATACATGAGAAAACACGTTCAGATCAAATTAGAAATCCTAAATACAGTTTAAAAACATAATGGTACCATCACGGACATATACAGAGAAGGAACAGGAGGGTATCTATAATATTAATACACTGGTCTGTGGCAAGGAAATTATTTACAAAATGTGGACATGTAAGTTTGTCAACAATTGTATTCCTATTAACAGAATAATTAAATATATTCTAAAAATTGCGTTTATGTTAATCATATAAAAACCCTTTTAAAGTATAATATTCTTAAGTAATATATTTAGACTATGTAAGAAACAACCATAAAGTCTCATTGTCTCAAATAACTTTTCATCTTTAGGACACAAGAAATGTTGCAACTCTCATTCAAGCCAGAACTGAATGCGTCCAAAGAGAGCTGCCATTCAAGTTCATGGGTTTCTAGGAAAAGCAAGATTGGACCCCCTCTAATTGTATAAGGGACATGATCTATACCCATAAAGTGAAAACTGTGGTCTGGATTATGAATAATGTGCTTCGCTAAAGCATTATCTTCTTTATTTTTCTTAATAGCGTAAGCGTGTTGATAAATTCTTTCCCGAAACTTGCGATCTGTTTTGCCTATATAAAAGGCTGCACAGCAGTCGCAGGTAGCAAGGTAAATGATGGATTTAGTCTCACAGTTAAACTTATGGGTAATATAATACTTCTTATCTCTAATAGTGAATGAATTTGCTGTTCTAAGGAACTTACACCAGTTACAATGACCACAGTGAAATGCTTCCTTTTGTCTAATATACGTATCCATGTTTTTGTTTCTTTCAAGCAATGTTTTAAGATTGTGACCTCTTCTATATGTAACGATAGGCCACGGACAGTACTAGCAGCCCAAGGAGCCCAAACCTTTTTGGGACTCACAATTCTGCCAGCTCTTCAGAGCAGCCTGATGTACCAGCACTCCTTGTTTCCTTGTCTCAATGGCTTGACATTCTTAATACACGTTTGGACATTTTTGAACAGAGTAGACGAGGGAGGTTAAACGCTCCCCTTAATATGCACAGTGATACTCCTGCTATTAATTCAGCTGGTGGAGGTTTACTGTCTTCTATCCCACCAGCACAACCTTTTCAAGTTCGCAAGCAGACTTTAACAGCAGGGGTAAATGACGCTGACCACCATCTGCTATCGCAAGGAGCTTTGACTAACGGAGGTGTTCACCCCCTCCTGGTGACTCTAACCCAGTGCTTATTGGAGTTCCTCTTTTGAACGAATTGATTAGTAATTTAGAATTACTTTCTTTTTCCCAACAACCTCTCCAGGACCTACCGGCAGTGGGTGTAGAGGCACCAACAGTAAGTACTAACACTATAGCAGACAAGCTAAAAGACTTTGATAATAAATTTGTTAAATTAAAAAAGTTACAGTTAGAAGTAGCTTACTTCCAACAATGCCTTAAAGACAAAGTCATTCCAAAGGGCCTTCGCTGTAACTTTTCCCCCACTGGGCTACTCTTGGATTCAGCCTTTCATATGGACTTGATGTCCTTATTTGAACAACAAGGTGCACAATTATTAGACTTAATGGTGAAACATTATTCAACTCATATTGTTTCCCTTACCACTGAAATATGTGAACTGGACAATTCAATTAAATCTGACTTGGACGTCATCCGGTATAAATATGACTATAGTCGCATCTTTACTAGTATTGATGCACTTTTGTCTAAATTGAAATCCAATAAGACAAAGAAACTGGTGAGGGATAGCCTGGCTTACCAACAGAAAAAAGCTTATCCTAAACTACAATTTATTAACCATCAGTCTGATGTCTTTGAATCTTTTCCCTCATCTTCTAATAATGTAGTACCCCCGCCAACATCTAACATTCCCGGTTTGAATACCATCGAAGAGGGAATGGATGAACCATTTATTGATGTACCTCGACATAGTAATAGAATAAGAGCCAATAACACCAACAGAGACAATCAATATTCTAATTACCCTAAGAATGGGAACTTTAACAATAATACCCATAGTGCTAATAACAGGGGTAATAACAACAATTTTTTAGGACCTCGCAACAATCGACCCCAATTCAACAAGAACAAGAACTGGAACAACCACCGGAACTAGACTCTAATGATGACCTTGTGAACTGTTCCAGTAACCATCTTAAAATTGTGACCAACCTAAAAGGTGACTTCAAAATATACAACTTTTCCAAGATTGAATTAGATCCAACTTTGATTGAATTGTTATCTTATGGTAATACATTTGTACCTAGCAAACCATTTAACCTGGCTAAAACTATTATTGATTTAAAATGCTTTGTACGTAAATTGAACTTTGACCTCCTGTTTAGTAATACAATACCACAAGTTTCTTCTTCCCTTAAATTATCTAGTACTTTTAATCCCCCTTTACATTCTGAACTTTTTTTATTTGAAAATATATGTGAGCTAGATTTTAGATATATGTCCCAAGTAAACTGCCACCACTTTAGACAAAGGAAGTTTAACACTACCAAGGAACAAACAACTGCCTTGAACGAGTTATGTCAACTTCCAGTAAGGGTAATAAAACCAGATAAAGGGGGTGGACTAGTCATTTTTGACAAGTCCGAATACAATGACAAAATGTACTCGGTTTTAGAGAGTTCAGCTTATGCCCACTCATCGGTTAATGAAATGAACATCACTTACAGCAGGATTAGGGGTTATTTTAGAGACCTTTACCTAGCGGGTAAGATTGACTTGGGCACATGCAACTTTATTGATATACCTTCACCTAAGGTCCCTGTCATTTTCGGTATTCTGAAAATTCACAAGGACCTTTACAATCCTCCTATGAGGGCCCTCATTGATGGAAGGTCCTCTATGACATACCCGTGTGCAAAACTGGTGGACAATATCCTTTCAAAATATTTAAGGAATATTCCAGAAATTTGTAAAGACTCATGGTCTTTCCTTGGGAACATTAATAGTATAGAATTTCAGAGCTCACATAACTTCCTTACCATCGATGTCGTCGATTTGTATACCTCAATTCCACACAATGAGGCAATTTAATGGATCTCACTTACCCTGGTTGAACTTAATGCCACTCAGAGGGAAATAGACATTGTCTCTGAACTTCTAGATATAGTTCTAACATCAAACTTTTTTATTTTCAATCAAGAATTTTTCCTGCAGAAACAGGGAATAGCAATGGGTTCACCATGTGGAGCTAGTGTAGCTAACCTCTTTGTAGCTTATTGGGAAAAACATTTCCTATTGAACAATCCAGATATTAAAAAATACATCAAGTACTACACTAGATTCCTGGATGACATCTTTATTCTTTTTGAGGGGACGCTAATTCAGCTCATAGTTTTGTTGATTACCTCAACGGTACTACAGCATTCCTTAGGTTTACATACCATTTCTCTTCCACTGCTATTGACTACTTGGATGTGAAACTAGAAAAAGATACTAATAATGCGGTGTTTCTTTCATCCATTTATAGAAAGCTGACATACTGTAACTCTTTTCTCCATTTTGCTAGTTTCCATCCTTATAAACAAAAACGATCTATTGTAAAAGGTTAACTCATCAGGGCTGCAAGGATGTGCAGCACTGATTTGTATTTCCAACAGGAATGCCAACTTTTAAGTGATATGTTTGCAAATAGAAGTTACCCTTTAACACTTATAGATGAACTTAAACAGGAGGTCCAATTCAAATGGCAGGAAGGCGTTTACAAACCCCTTTTGACTAACACTAACCTCCTTCCAGTTGTAAATTCAACACATCCCCTCCCTGATCACTCAGTTACAACTTTAATATTTAACCCGAGTACACAGCTTAGTGACACTAGGCACAGACCTAATACAAGCTTTATAACTACATTTAACAGCGACTCCAACCAGATTTGGTCCATTTTATGCAAAAATTGGCACCTTATTAGGAGTAATGCTGAGTTGGTGGATAAACTGGGTGTTAACCCTATCGTTACATATAGAAGAGGTCACAATCTTAAAACATTGCTTGAAAGAAACAAAAACATGGGTACGTATATTAGACAAAAGGGAACATTTCACTGTGGTCATTGTAACTGGTGTAAGTTCCTTAGAACAGCAAATTCATTCACTATTAGAGATAAGAAGTTTTATATTACCCATAAGTTTAACTGTGAGACTAAATCCATCATTTACCTTGCTACCTGTGACTGCCGTGCAGCCTTTTATGTAGGCAAAACAGATCGCAAGTTTCGGGAAAGAATTTATCAACACGCTTACGCTATTAAGAAAAATAAAGAAGATAATGCTTTAGCAAAGCACATTGTTCATAATCCAGACCACAGTTTTCACTTTATGGGTATAGATCATGTCCCTTATACAATTAGAGGGGGTCCAATCTCGCTTTTCCTAGAATCCCGTGAACTTGAATGGCAGCTCCCTTTGGACGCATTCAGTTCTCCTGGCTTGAATGAGAGTTGCAACATTTCTTGTGTCCTAAAGATGAAAAGTTATTTGAGACAATGAGACTTTATGGTTGTTTCTTACATAGTCTAAATATATTACTTAAGAATATTATACTTTAAAAGGGTTTTTATATGATTAACATAAACGCAACTTTTAGAATATATTTAATCATTCTGTTAATAGGAATACAATTGTTGGGGAGACAAAGATGGCCGCCGTTCTGTAGACACTGTACATCTACAGCTCTCCAGTTACTCGTAGGAAAAATCAACCCTGAGGATATACTACTAAACTTTTTGCATTAATTGTTGGATATATCTATTCTACTACAATCAAACATCGTCTGAGAGGCAAAAAAACGGAAAAAAAACTAAGCAAATTTACAGGATTAGAGCTGATTGTCTGCCTGACTCTGCAAAGAACTTTAAACAAAGGATCTATCTGACTGCTGTGTCAAGATATCAAAACTGGAAAAAAACATGGATACAACAACAACTAAAACTAAATTATCAACGCTGCTGTCACCAGAAAAAGACTCAACATTCAAGAGACAGAAAACAGTAAAACAACAGGATCTCTTAAAAACAAGAATGACAAATAAACCGGACCAACTGGCTAACATGGAGGACATTAAATCTGCACTGTTACCCATACAAGAAGCTTTAAATGCACTTTCAAACCAGGTACTTTCTTTTAATGCCACATGTAGTCAAATTCTCGAAAGGATAGATAAATCTGAAGCTAGAATATCAGAAAATGAGGACAGAATAACATTACTTACAAAAAAAACAGATATTCATGATCTGGACATTCAAACTATGCAAAATAAGATTCTGGACTTGGAGGCAAGATCCAGAAGAAACAACATAATTATTAGAGGAATCCCTGAAAATATACAATATAATGATCTAATGCCTACCATTACACAGATACTGGAAATACTCTTCAAAGACTCTGATATGGCTAAGCAAATTGTCATGGAAAGGGCTAACAGAGCTCTCAGGGAATCACAAGCATCAAATGTTCCTAGACCAGTTTATGTTAAATTTCTCAATTACCAGGATGCAAATAAAATCATATTAGCTATGAAAAAGAATGGAGGTCACTTAATCTGGCAAAAGAACAGAGTTTCTATGGGTCAGGATTTACCAATGCAAATCAGACAAGCCAGACAAACATTAGCTCCATACTGCAAGTTCCTTATTGAAAAAAATATTAAATTCCAGATGAAATACCCTAATATGCTAATTTTTACATTTGATGGATCCAAATATTCTATTTCTACAAAACAAGAAGCAAAACTTACCTTTTTGAAGACTTTTAAATCCCTTCCAGCTTCGGAAGCTTAATTGGAACACTCAGTCTGTGTACAGCAATATAGTTTCTGGGATTCCATGCCTACTATACCTCGAGGCTCCAAAATCCTTTGTTTGCTTCTTTTTTCTTACCATGCCTCTTGTTTAATCATTAACTAGCTTTTTCTTGCAGATCCAGCTTGAATACGAAGACTCCACGAACTTCTGCAGCTTTCACGAACTGTATTCCTTCGTGAGGCAACAGGAAGTCCTAGAGATGCTGCCGAGGGTCCGTTTTTATTGTGGCACTTCCGGAAGTCCGTCCGCGTACTGGTTCCCCCTTCGCGAATTTGAAATCAGTTTTTTTCAACCAGGAAGTAGCCAGAGCTTTGTGGAGGTAGGGGAAGCTACTGGAAATCGAAAACGAAGCTTCGTGGACTATTATAGTATGTTTTAACCGTTATTTTCTAAAAAGAAATGTTATTTTTTTCAGCTAAGATTTAAACTGAATGTTTCTTATAGTTAAAGTGTGTATTATAACTATTATATTAGAAATAACATAAAGAGAACATAGCTACTCTGTTTGTCTTTCCAGACAGTTTGCCTGTATATAGAGCAGCCAATATCATTACACTGTATTGAAAATGTTGCTTTTCTGCCTAGTGAATGTGTGATATTATTATAAATGCTTACTAACAATAGGATTCCTTTTATGTATGCTATGACAGTCAGTATATTTAAAATGCACATTACATCCTGGTATTCCTAGGAAAATGGAAGGATATCTTTATTATGTGCTTCTGAAGGTTTGGTGTACTGTGCTAGATACATATTGTTTATAGTTTTAATGCAATACTTATTAAAAATTGTTAATGCTGTCTGTCTTTACTAATGCTGCAGTGAATATAATGTTAAACAATTATACTAGAGAAACATTGTCAGATCCAATGTTTTAATTATAAATTAAAAATATAGTGTAGTATATTGAAGCTAATAATATTGCTGTTATTGGGAGAACTGTCATATGTGTTGAGGTAGAGTCAAATAAGACATTTAGATATTCTAGAACAATATAACCAAATGACTGAACTAATATTATATGTGAATTATCAGAAGGTAGAATAGGAAGTTTGTATGTAAGTAATATCATTGTGTTAATTAAATAATGTATTCAAGAGCTGTAGATAGATAACAGTGTTTAGTGGGGAATGTGTGGGTTAAATTTTGTAGGATTAGTTATAGTTAGCATAGGTTTCTTATATATTTTTAGTGTGTTATTATGTAACAGTTATTTAGGATTGAAGTGTACCAATAGTTTAAACAGTATTAAAAACCTATGTTTGTCCTGGTCCAGAAGAATAGTGGATAGGCACTGGTTTGGGATAGGGCATCAAGTTTGCTTCCAGTTATTACTTAATGTAAGAATATACCGGAATCTAGTATCACTTTTCAAATTTAAAATATACATAAAAGTTATAAACATCTTATTATGTGGATAATAGACTCATGGAATGTTAAAGGCTTCCAGAATTTGAAAAAAAGGAAACTATTTTTTCATTTACTCCTCTAGTCAAAAGCATGTTTTATTTTGTTACAAGAAACCCATTTGACTAATGATTAATGGAATGTCCTTAAAAATAAAAAATGGATCAGGGAGGTAGTAGCTTCGGAAGGGACAACAAATAGTGCAGGGGTGGCGATTGTTATTAAAACTCAGTACCAAGATAAAATTTTAGATTTTAAAATGGACAAAGAAGGAAGATGGTGTTATGTAATTCTAATAACCAAACTTTATGATAAACCGGTGATACTTCTTAACATATATACCCCATGTACCAATCAACAAATTTTCATAACATCATTGTATTTTATTTTGAATCAGTATAACAATTACTATATTATAATAGGGGGTGACTGGAATACATACCAAGACCCTAAGTTAGATAAATCAAGTCCCCACAGGTCCTTCAATAACCAAGCAGTGATAGCACTGCAGGAACTTAAAACAGATTTTAAATTATATGATCCATTTAAATACAATAAGAATCAAACAAATGCAAATAACTTCACATTCTATTCGAGCTGTCATAAAATGTGGTCCAGGATCGATTTCTTTTTAATTTCACAAGCACTAATGTGTTTTGATCCCTATATACACATACAAGCTAGATATTTGTCAGATCACTCTAGGATCACTTTAACTTTCAATAAAGACACTAGTCATAATATACAATGTAGAGGGTATAATTGGACATTAAATCCATATTTATTGCATAAAGAGGATGTAATAAAAGAAGCTCAGGAGTTCTTTAATCAATTAATAGATAATCTTTCAGAACATCGGCATCCATCTGACATAGAATGGGCAACTACCAAAGCTCAAATTAGAGGTATGTTTCTCCAAAAAGCTACCTATTATAAGAAATTACAAGCGAGAGACATCCAAGATCTGGAAACAAAAATTAAATTACTGGATCAAGAATTAATTAGAAATTATAGTAAACAAACTGAAACTGAGTTATTAAAATGCCAGAAGAACCTCTTTTTATTACAAAACAGTAAATTATCATTCCATGAACAGAAAATGCTGGTAAAATATGCCAATCACATACAGACCCCCTCAAAAGCACTAGCACAAATTATTAATCAATCGAAATTACCTTCTCAAATTCCAGAAATATACTTTAATAATAAAACATACACCAATACTGAAGATATCATGAAGGTATTTGAACTAATATTTTCACAACTATATGGTGAACAACAGAAAGTAGGCACAAATAAGAATAATAATGATTTTCTTCAGAAAATTATATTTCCGAAAATTAATGATGAACTTCATATGAATTTAATTAAATCCATCTCTTCAGAGGAGATAACTGATGTAATCAAGAAATTGAAGCCAAATAAAGCCCCGGGACCGGATGGTTTGACCACAGAATTTTATAAAACATTTAGTGATATATTAGGGAAAATACTTCCACTGGTATTTAACTATATAATTGACAATAAAATTACTGACCCACATTTTAATGCCTCGAAAACTATTCTCATACCAAAAGAAAATACCGATAGACAGAATCCGGATAATTATAGACCTATTTCACTTTTGAACATAGATATGAAAATTATGACATCGATTTTGGCTAATAGATTGAAAATGGTAATTAATCTAATAATATCTGAGGAGCAAGCCGGCTTTATAAATGGCAGACAAACTATAGATAATACCTTATTACTCCAAACACTGATTTCTCAGGCCACTCACAAAAACTTTAATGTATATGCACTTATAATTGATGCACAAAAAGCATTTGACAGAGTGAATTTAGAATGTTTGTTTGATATTTTACCATGTTTTAACATACCGCAAGAGTTTACTTCAACTTTAAAAAAATTATATAATAAACCTTATACAAATCTAGTTATTAACACGAATCTCTCAAAAAGAATTCAAATCAAGAACGGTACCCGCCAAGGTTGTCCTTTATCTCCCATATTATTCAATTTATACTTAGAACCTTTATTTCTGTATATCAAACAAAATATTTATCATAATGCTCCAATAATTTATGGTACGAAGATCACCATGGCTACTTTTGCAGATGATTTGAATATTTATTGCACAACACCTGTTTCAGACATTAAGAAAATATTAAAAGTGGTAGAAGACTTTGCAAAAATTTCCACTTACAAAATAAATTTTAAGAAAACTAAGATATTCTCACTAAAGACGCCTACACCCTTCTCACTCTTACCATTGGTAGGGCAGGTAAAATCTGAAGAAAAAATAAAATATTTAGGGGTGATTTTTACAACTGACAACAAAGACTTTTATGTAAGTAATGTGAAGTTTATTTGGGAGCAGATAGTTTTGGATTTAAAAAGATGGGATAATCTGAAATTACCAATAATGGCAAAGACCTCAATCATCAAAATGAACATACTTCCCAGGATGCTATATATTTTTAGAGCTTCTCAAGTTCAAATCTCCAAAAAATTTTTTAAACAACTGCATACAGAACTAGCTAGATTTCTATGGGAACCGAGGAAAGTTAGGATATCTTATGACAAATAGATGGCTCTGAAGAATAGGGGAGGATTGGACTTACCGAATTTCGAAACATACTACTTAATAGTAAACACTAATAGACTTCTAAGAATAGTGAGTTTTGATAGGTCCAACTTGAAATGGGTTCCTAAATGGCTGATTATAAATCATAAACATGTGGCTGGTTTGGGTATTAACTGTAAAGCATTACCTTTTTTAAACAAAGACACTCTTAAAATGTTCACCTTGATGGAACATATCAAAATATATATAACATCAGTACAAAATCTCTTTAACTCACTTAATCTTTTGCAAAGTATGATGATTCTTCAACCATTTCACAAAAATCCAAATTTGAAGATTGGTAATCAGTTGATAGACCTTAAGAAATTCCCACTCATAATTAACTTAACCTTATTTGATTTATATCCCTTCTTAGGTATCTCGATCCATAATATTTTAAAAGAGATGGATCTCCCCAATTCGTATTTAATTACGATAAGACAGTTGAAAGATTTATCAATAAGTTATTTTAGTAATAGGAATGATAAATTTAAAGAAGAAGATTTAAACATTTGCTTAAACTTATGGCAAACCTTAACACAGGAAGATAAATATATAACAGCATCATATAGCTTGATGAAAGAGGCAAAATACAACAACCAAATACTTTTATCAAAATACTGGAAGGAGAAATTGTTGACGGTTGAAGATAGTAAAATAATGAAAGCAATTAATTTAACCACAAAATCTGTGTCCCTTCAGAAGCTATTATTTACCCAGTTGATGATATTTAATAATGCATATTATACGCGACTCACTCTACACAAATTTAACTAAAAAAACTCACCAAAATGCCCATATTGCATAGATCAAACGGCTGACCTCTTACACATGTTCTGGAGTTGTAAATGTATTTTTAGACTCCGGAATTCTTTGAAACTCCAATTACAAAAAAATGGGTTATCAACACTCTACACTTTCCTGGGAATTTATGATTTTGCATATTCCACCAACCAATTTGGATAGATCCCAAAGCATCATACTAGTTAATATCTTTTTGTTGATGAAGTTATATATAGCTACAAATTGGTTGAACCCATCACAGACCTCATGGGAAAATTTCAAGACTGTAGCCATAAAACATATTCTAGCACACAAATTATTAATAAGTGATCATAAGAAAAATATAAATAATACAAAAATATGGGAGCAAATCTTTAACATTGTTCTAGCGTAAAGTTCCACTTCACTATTCTCCGGGAATTACTGATTAACTATGGAATTGTTTATAGATAAGTCTTATACTGATACTAGATTTTTCTCTTTAGTATTCTTTTTCTTTTCTTTTTTTTTCTCTTTCTTTTTTCTCTTTAGAAGTGTATTATGATGTATAATGATTCTATGTAACTGTTGGAAGCATGCATGTATATATTGTAAATAGATGGTATTAGTGTATTAACAGTTTGAAAAAGAAAAATAAAGAATTATTATTGAAGGAATACAATTGTTGACAAACTTACATGTCCACATTTTGTAAATAATTTCCTTGTCACAGACCAGTGTATTAATATTATAGATACCCTCCTGTTCCTTCTCTTTATAGGACTGTGACGGTACCATTATGTTTTTAAACTGTATTTAGGATTTCTGATTTGATCTGCACGTGTTTTCTCATGTATTTCATGTCAAAAATCTATGTGGAAATAACCTATTATGTTTTATTTTTATACATATATTTTACATCCATTGCTCATCATTGAGGTGCCTTTTCGAAGTTATACACGAGTTATAGACATACTTGATTATATTTTCTGATTAGGCTTGTTATATGTACGACTGCTGGCAATTAGGCACTGTACGTATTGCTTGGAAGTTAGCATTTACTTTGCACTTAACTTGCTGTTTGTAAGCTTGTTAAATACAGCCTATACTTTGTATAAATAACGATAAATTACATGCATTTGTATAGTAAATATAGGGCAACTGACTGTATATTGGGCTTATGTAAGCGATACTACTTTTTTATGACAACTTGGTATTTCTCACCTTACTACACTACACATTGTTTATTAGAAGCTCTTAGCTAAGTACATTGTATTCATTTTTAGGGAGTGCTTGGTTTTTAACTAATAGTTTATTTAATTGTTTAATTAATGTATGATGTTTTTTCACGTCAGTATATCAACTGAAACTTTGGCGCTTTATTTGAATTTTTTACTCTGAGGAAGCTACTGTTGTACGGTAGCGAAAACGCTAGTTGTGTGTTTTTTGAATAAACTCGCGTTAAGTAAATATTTCAGTATCCTGTGGCTCAAGTACACTGTTGGCTTTACGTTGTTTTACTGTCCATAAGGAGTATAGAATAATATTTCCCAATAATGCCAGTGGCAATACTGACATCACAACTGTATATGCAAAAGGCATTCCTTCAAAGCAGTGATTTCCTTATTAAAACCCTCCTCACTTACATTCAACCTAGAGGCATGCATACCCTGGCCTTTCACAATGTTTGCAAAAACATGCAGGGGATGCATGCTAGTCCTATGCAAAAGAGAGTTCTTATTACATCCCTTCCTAAATAATCTCATGTCAGAAGACCTATTGTCATGTTTAAACACCTCAATATCCAAAAATTCAATACTAGTAGAGGAATATTTAGTAGAAAACCTAAGAAAAAATGTGGTATTATGCAAGAATTCAATAAAGCCTAAAAGATCATTAACCGTGCTTGCCCACAGCATAAAAATATCATCCACAAACCGGGAATAAAAACTAATATAGCTGGAAAAATCATGGCGGCCCAGTACATACTTGTATTCCCATTGGGCTAAGACCATATTGGTGTAGATATTTGCACAAGGAGTGCCCATAGCTATGCCAGCGGTCTGCAAGAAATATTCATTATCAAAAAGGAAAACATTGTTCTCAAGTATCACTTCAAGAAACAGACAAACCAAATCAACATTGGTTCTATCCAGTGTACTATGCTCATTAAAGTACACTCAAACTATTTCCAGACCCTCCCTATTAGGAATAACAGTGAACAAAGATACAATGTCCAACACAATGGATAAACAATCAGTAGGTAAAACAATATTACTAACATGCTCATATAAATTCTGCAAAAAGTGCTTAGAATCTTTCAACACAACCATAGACTTATCCAAAATGACTGACTCTGCTTTTTAATGTAAATGGAAAAAGGTTCAGCTAACCACCCTCCCCCAGCCACAATGGGTCTCAGGGGGGTGTAACAAGGTCCTTATGTACTTTAGGCAGGCCGTGAAAAGTAGGAACATAAGGGGCCTCCACAGTCAAATAAGTAGTCAACTCTTTAGTAATGCACCCATTGAATAAGCAGTCATTCATAGTATTGTGGACACTACGTATCATATGCTGTATCTCAGCCAAATCAATCTTTTTATACACGTTGATGTCAGATAGCATAGTTTTAATGGAAGAGTAATACAAATATCTGTCCACAATCACTAGAGAACCGCCCTTATCTGCCAGCCGAATGACAGTACTGTCATCATGTAGCCCATTCAATGTAGACCTTTCACAGAATGTCAAATTATTACAAGTACAGTAGCCATGTCTATCATTTAATGCCGTGAACAGGTCATCCTGACATAGTTTTAAAAAGGTCTCCACTATAGGATGGTATTTGGCTGTAAAAGTGCTTGGTCTCTTGAAGAGATTATTATCAGCTCTACCATCATTGGAAAAGAGTAGTTAAACATTAAAGTTCTGCCAAACATCCTCAAGTCAATGAGGCTGTTAGCCAGGTCAGTACTACGGGCAGGAATAAAGGAGAGCCCCTTACTTAATACTGAAATTTCAAACTCAGAGCTCTTTGAGGCAAATTATATATCAAGGAGTGGGTACCGTCGACCACATCTTTTTCATTGTTCTGTGTCCCCCTCCATCCATGGGCTTCTTCATTTTCATTCTCCCTCGGCTCATTGACCTGCGAGGTTACTTGTTCCCCCCATAACAAATGAGTAGAGGAAGGGATAAAAAAACATGACTCTGACTTAAAGGAATGGTGTCATGTTTCCCCTCCAACCGTATCATACCAGTTCCAGCTTTCCTTCTCACATCAGGTTGTTTGGCCATACTAGTTTCATTCCCTTGAGGAGTAGTGTACACTGAGCTAGCAGTGGAGACAGCATTTATCTCTGACTTACTATTTGTGTTATCATCAGTCTTACTAACAGTACCTGTATTAACCATAGCCTATGCTTTATCCATATTCACACAGTCAGTGGTCTAAACAATTCCAGACCATGAGAAAACATTGCCCTCTTTAAAATCTTTAGTATCCTGGTCTAACTTCTTTTATTGAATTAAAAGTCTCTTCTCATACAGGCAACATTATCAATGATTTAACTTAGCGGGTCCACCGACTCGGCTGAGAAACAGCTATACAGCTCACTCTGCTGTTTCTTAATATTATCAGCTAAATCATCCTCAATATGACTAAAAAAGTCAAGAAGACGTCTTAGATAATTAAAACTTATTTATAAATTTAGTCGCTGCCATTTTGCTAAAAGATTCAGGTAATGATCCCCATATCTAGGCATTTTCAGCAATCTCAGCCCTCTCAGCACCACTTGCAGCTGCAGACACACCTCCAAATGAAAACACTGAAGCTGGAGGCGTTTAAGCTGATATATAGTGTTTATGTCTATAATAGCTAAAAGAATGGCAAAGGTGTTGCCAAAACTGATAGATATGGATCAATGTGGTTTGGTAGCAGGGAGGCAAGATTGACAACATTAATAGGGGGCTATGTATTCAAGTTTTATCTATTTAAGCATCTATTTATATGTTTTAAATAATTATTTTAACTGCTTTTTTAAAAATATAGGGCTTAGGAATATTTTATTAAAAAGGCAAATATTATTTTTTATTATAATAAAGCATCAAATGTGTTTATATTTTTAACTGTATTGTAAGATGGTGAAGTGAAGCATAGTAGCACTTTAGTTCACTTACATAAATATTCATGAGGGTAGGGAACATCTGATTAGTTTATTCAAATGCTTGATTAAGGATATAATTGGTTCAATTAAAATGAATGAAAGTATATAAATGTTTAATGAGTTAGGAACTTTTATCTGATGAAGTCCATTTGTTTGGGACGAAAACGCACGTTATCTGTACATGAATGAAAAGCATTTATGTTTTTTCACACAGCTATGGTTTGTGGTGTTTTGGAAGTGACTTATTGACTTTAACTTTGGAATAAAACAACGAAAGAAGTTCGTCGAGTTTTCTTGCTGGCTGTTTGCACTCTGTTTGATTATTGGTCTTGTTGAGTGCTTTCCACTGCTGTAATTAATAGAACAATGATGATCCAGAGAAAAGTAGAATATAAGAAAATACTGCGGTGGTGGTGCTGCGGTAGTGTTGTCACCTCACAGTAAGACGTTGTCCTGTTCGATTCTCAGCTAGAGCGTCTTCTGTGTGGAGACATGCGTGAATGGGCGTACCTTTGTTGAAGGTTGTGCATCAGGGCTGGCAACTCAGCATGTAACAAATCTACTGCCAATCATTAGCAGACCTGAGTTCCACTGTGGCAACCCCTAACTGGGAAAAGATGAAAGACACAACAACAACCATTCTTATTTGCAGGTTTTGATGCAAAGAAAGCATGAAAGAGTAAGCTGGAATGTTATGAGGACAGCAATGGAAATGATATAAGATTAATTAAGAAGATATATGAAGGATCGGTCAAAAATTAAAGTTGGAGGGCTCCTGTCTGATAAGTTGTGCCTGAACAGAGGAAACCGGCGGGGTGTGCTCTTTCCCCTTTGCTATTTGCATTATATTTAGAGCCACTGTCAAAAAAAGATAAGGGTCCCAGAAAGTCAAGGATATAATCGGTATGGTAATCTAGAAAAGTTAGCTTTATCTGCAGATACTATTTTGTACCTGATAAATCCAGAAAAGGACATCAGTGTTATAAAATATTCTGAAACAATTACTTTTTTTTTTTTTTTTTTGGGATATAAATTAAAGACAACGAAACAAAGGCTATAGCTGTAAACTATTTATCCTCACAAGAACTGGCTCAGCAGTACCCCCATTTATGGGGACACAATAAAATGAAGTAGTTAGGAGTATGACTTAAAAAGGATTCTGTTATGGCAGCTAAGGATATGTGAGAAGAAACTAAATAAAAGATAATACAAAAACTGAGAAACTGGAAGCTCTTACCTATGGATGGCAGGATGCAAGTAGTAAAAATATTTTTAGCTCCTTAAGTTTTATACACAGGTAACCACAGAAGAAGTTGTGGACAGTAATTAATAAAGAGTTGAAGGATTTTATCTGGGAGGGGGACGAGGGCAAGGGTCAAGTGGGATACGGTGATCCTTCCAATAGAACAACGTGGTTTAGGATTACCTGATCTGAAGGGATATTTTAAAGCTACACAGTTATGGCTAATAAACATAACACAAGCAGAAAGCTATAATTCAAAGTGGAAAGGAATGATGATGATAGAGCAGGAAGAGGGGGTTCAAGAAATAAGAAGTAGGATCTTGGATGCAGATCCTTAAGGAGAACAGCAGCCATACAAATGATATTTATAAAGTAGCAGAAAGTATTCTAAGAACTAAGCCAACATGGGAATAGAGAAAGGAGATCCTGCTGATAGGGATGACTACATTTAAGGATACAGAGAATATGCAAAAGAATATGCAAGGGGGGGTGGAGAAACTTGGCAAGGGAACCAAGGCAAAAGCTACATTGAAACCTTCTGTAGCTTGATTAGTAAGAACTAAGCCAACATGGGAATAGAGAAAGGAGATCCTGCTGATAGGGATGACTACAATTAAGGATACAGAGAATATGCAAAAGAATATGCAAGGGGGGGTGGAGAAACTTGGCAAGGGAACCAAGGCAAAAGCTACATTGAAACCTTCTGTAACTTGATTAGTAGTGTAATGAGCAGCAATACCAGAATGTTAAACAAGGCTTTTTCATTACAATGTTTAATTATAGCAACATAGATAAAGTCATAACTGAAACTACATGAACTGAACTCATACAAGATCCAAACAAGAACTGAACAAAGACTGAACTGATGCCTTGAAACTATACATAATTTTAAAATGTCATTGTCAGTTTCATACACCTCTTCAGTCTTAATTCCCAAGCCTTGTACTGTCCAAATAAGATATATTTAAGATGTCTAGTCTTTTATCGTCTTCTGTCTTGTCTCCATCTCTGTAAGGAGATTCTGACAAAAAGAATATATATTTTCTTAGGAATCTGAGTTCTACCCATTGGAAAGCTGACATTCTATGAGTTCTTACTGCATGTCTTATATTTATTAATGTCTTGGCCTGAAGATTATTATTTAATCTGTACTTTAGTTTCTACTAAAACTGAATTTACTAAAGCTGCATGCAAAATGTAAAATATAAAATGAATATATAGGCCTGCTTCAGAATGGCTGCATTTCCAAGTCTTTGCAAGGAGAATGTTGTATTTATGAAAAGTCTGCCCTAACAAAACTGTATTTATGCAAGATCTGTCCTTACATTTTCCTATATGGGCCACAGACAAAGGCAATGACATCTATACTGAATTATCCCTCATGTCTGACTCTAGGCTAAATTATTCCCATAAGGCACATCCAGCAGCCAATTATACTACTAGTCAAGGGTGCATGACAGATAATGTTCAAACCAGAGTTTGGCTTCCCATGACTGGATTCACTAGTCTTTGTTCTGCATAAGAAATCATTGATGGTGTGGTTTGTTTTTTTGTTTGTATGCCAGCAGTTATTTCTTTTTTTCTCCATTGTTATGCAACTATGAAGTTAAAGTGGGAGTATGTGGGATAAGCCCCTATCTCTTGCAGAAAATGTTTTTCTGATAATCTGTAAGTCTTCTTGCCCCCACATCCTGACCACTATCAGACCCTCTCTCGGTCTACTTTCTGATTCATTGCACTTTTCCGTAGCAAGAGCTAATGAAGCAGGGTCACCACTTACATGGCCATCAAGAGCGGTTTGGTTTTCCTACTATACAGCCCTACCCACACTGTGCATGCTCAGTAACACAGCCCTAACCACAATGAGCATGCTCAATAACACAGCCCTACCCACACAGGCTATGCTCAGTAGCACTAATGGTTCAGCATGCAGGAGGAGACACGTGCTTCCACAAGTAAAGTAATTTCTCAAGGGTAGTTTGGCTCTCCTACTATACAGCCATATCTACACTGTGCATACACAGTAACACAGCCCTATCCACACTGAGCATACACAGTAATACAGCCCTACCCACACTGTGCATGCTCAGTAATACAGCCCTACCCACACTGCGCATGCTCAGTGACACAGCCCTATAATACTATTATTTAGGAACTAGATTGTTAATGTGAGGATACGACAAAAGTGAGATTATTAAAGACTTGTATGATGTTCATTCCTTGCGTGAGGACATTGCAGCCCCATATTTTGGCCCACCTAAGGAAACTAATAGTATAAGTTAATGTGGTAATAGCAAATTCCTCAAAGCCCCCCTTTGTTATACTGCTGACAATAGGGAGTTGATTGAAATCTTCAGCAGAAACTGGTCCATCCTACAAGCTGATACAGATATTAGTAAGATAGTTGGTGAGCAACCAAAGTTCCTGTATAAAAATAGGAAGAATTTAAGGAGACTTCTCTGTTATGAACATGATAACTGTGAGCACCACAAAAGGGGCTCTACTCATCCTTGTGGAGGTTGTAATTTTTGCCCCTATATTAATACTTTAGATAGTTTTTACCATCCAGACCTTAAGAAGGAATTTGTTATTCATGCTGATGCCACATGTAAGACATCGAATGTGGTTTATTTAGCTGAATGTTATATCTGTCACTCATTTTATGTTGGTAAAACCAACAGAGTACTTAGGGATAGGATCTGAGAACATGTATATAATATTAAGAGTAAATCTGATTATAATGCATTAGCTAAACATGTAATGCGTTATGGGGACACACATCATTTTAATTTCAGGGTCCTTGAGGTTATTGTACCTAACATTAGGGAAGGAGACATTAGGAATCACACTGAGTACAAGGAAACTAAATGGATTATTACCCTCAGAGCTGATAGGGGGAGTGGGCTGAATGAAAGAGCCTCTATAAAACCCCTACTTAGGAAACGGAGGATTCAGAAGTGAGTTAGGACTTGTATATGTTTTTTATACATTCATTTTATGAATATTTTATATAATATTTTATTCCTTGTTTGCATATATTGTATTTATATGTATATATATAGTTATATTCTCATGTTCGTCTCATATATATGTGTAGAGGGTATGAGTTTCCTTTTGCTTGTTCCTTTAAGAACTTCAATTTGTTTAGTGTCATCTTTGTGATTGGCTTAGTGCTTTTTGAATTTTTATAAAAGGATCATCTTTTATTTAATGTTGTATGGTCTGAAGAAGCTTGTTAGCGAAAGCGCTTACCGTTTTGTGGCTTTGTAATAAAAAGTTTTATGCTTATATACTTCTTGGAACTGCCTGGCTGCTTTGCTGTGATTTTTACAGTATTTATAACATTATATTTTAAAGCCTTCCTGAGAGAAACTTTCTTGCCTGGATCTACATGAGACCCTGTGCCCTCATGGGGCATCTTTATTAGATAAGCTATTGTGTGTCTGTCCCTTCAAGCCTGTAGCACGAGCTAATCAGCAACACATTTCTTGTAGATAAACCGAAGATGAGAATTTCAGAATTGGATGCACTGTCAATCCCCCAAATCTAGCACTGTGTCACCCTCTATTTTTATTTTCAGTATCTCTCTCCCACCTCTGCCCATAAGCTTTCTAGCCTTCCCAACTGTATCTGGGCCCATTCCCTGGCAGTATGGTTCACCTGACAGACCTCACTGACCCTATTTAAGAGAAATCTTGATGAGTGGATGGGAAACAGAAAATTCACCCCGAGGATAACTCCAGTGGCTCTACTCAACAGAGGCACTGGGAACTAAGGTTGGGTGGGGTTGGGTGGCACTATGCCAGGGTAATCCTATGGCTAGGCTTGTAAAGACCCCAGGGCCATTAGCCTAGTACACACCTATGATCCACAAGAGTGAGAGCCTATACCTGAGGGGGGGGCTGCTGTTTAGGTATATGTCAGGGTGAATATGCATACTTAGTCTTACCCGTACCACAGGGTTTCAATAATGCTCCATCACTCATCACATGCAAGGTGCTACCACCACCAGCTTTTGCAGTCACAGTGCACCCCCCCCCCCAACAGACTCCTGCTTTTGTTGATTGAAGGACTCTGGCCTCCTACCAGAATGGCAGGCAATGTTGGCCAGGAAACCACTTCTCTGTCATCCCAGGGTAGGCACTACCTATCCTCCCTACCAGCACCATTGGGTGCCTGAGCCACCAATAAAACATGAGCTGCCTCCTTTATGTTTAAAGTGATCGAGAAGACTAACTTTAACCAGTCATTCACCTCCCCTTTCTTCCCAGACTGATACTCTGTAAAAATTCATCTTCACCATGTGGATGTGCAGTCAGCTGATATTTATAGATTACAATGACCAAGGCTATCTGCAGAGACAACTTTGACTTTTCTAAGAGGAAGCTTGCACTGAAATTCCTAAACACAACTTAGCATGTTGGTTGACTGTACACTATTTCTTACTTCAGAACCAAAGACTTGCTCCAGTAGCACAATTAGTTACATGGGCTATTTTTGTAAAATGCAGCAGTTAATGATACCTGTGCAGCAATTGCTTTGTCCACTTGAAATTTGCAAGGCAGTAGAAGGTGTTCAGGTATTCATTTGGTACCACTGTTGGTAGGAGGAAGTTCTCAAAAGGACCACGTAAGAAGACTATTTGCTTTAGACTATCATATTGGCAGAGGAAGAAGTTATCAAATTAGTTTTACTTACCAAAATGTTAAATCTGCACCATCAAGTCCACCTTTTAACATTTACCCACTTCTGTTATGGGCTGGAATCTCCTTTTATTCGAGCTTTTGCATATTACACTGAATCTCAAAAGATGTAGCACCACAGGACAATGTGGGCTCAGAGGGAGTGATTGGGAAAGGTTACTTGGTCAGTCATCCTTATGTCTGCTGCTCTTTGTCCTGATGTTAAACAGATCACAGTCCAAATCTCAAAGTTACAGGCCATCTGCCTAAACTAGCATATTCTCAGTAGTGGTTGGGTCTTCCAAATGCAAGGTATAAGCTATCTCCCACATACTCTTGAGGTTATGTATGACTGTTCTGCCTCAGATGTGGTCTCTGGCATCTTACAAATATTCTGTACTTCCTGGATGAGTCTGTATACAAGATGTTTAACTTGCCTCAAAAGTTGGCATCTTCCTGCAGTTCACAGCAGCAGATACAGGACAGCAACCAAATCTTTAACTCTAAGAGCAATTTATTTGCAGAAAAATAACAAAATGATGAAATTATTTAATAAAATAGTTGAATAGTACCAATAAATCAGCAATAAATCAAGCACTTTCATCACTGTTCATTCAGAGACTTTTTCGACATAAAGCACACTATTCTGCTATTCAACTATTTTATTAACTTATTTCATCATTTTATTATTTTTCTGCAAATAAAGTGCTCTTAGAGTTAAAAGATTTTGTTGCTGTCCTGTATCTACTGCCGTGGACTTTGTCTTGAAGTTTCTAGTTTCACTTTGCTGATCTTCCTGCAGTTATTGCTGTGTACTAGCTTGGCTAACAAGCCCCTTAAACTGGGATATACACAAGCAGCTTACCAGTGCCCTGCTCAAGTTATCCAGCCCATTTCAACTGTGGTGCAGCATATCTAGCCCCCAGGGAGTTCTGGTCACCTATGCCCTACCTACAAAAGTGTGGAAACACAGTACAGAAATTGGTGATTTCAAGCCACAGTTAAGATTAGTATTTGGCAATGTTACTTCCACCAAGCTGATCTTTGTATAATAGCTTCCCAGTTAGCTGCTCTGAAACTGGGATCAGCCCACTCTGACAACCAGCTGAAAACAGCTCATCAATTGAACGGGCACTATTACAATCTACTTGATTCAGTTTTATTCCTCTTTACTAGCAGTTTGTCTCTCCTTTGCAGTTCTTAGAACACAGTTAAACTGCTGCATTCTAACCTGCAAGGGTTATTAAAAATCCAGCAGCAGATTAAACAGGCTGGCCTCATGGTGTTTCTTCACAGTTATGTGTGATTTGGTGATTGAAAGTATTTATTATGCATTCTAACCTACCTACTTTAATCTAAGGTAAAAGGCTGCCCTTCAAAATGCTGATGTATGCGGCGTATAAAAGCCTTGAAAAACCCATTTAGAGGCAAGCAGGTAATAACACTAGAGGCAGTGAAGTCAAAACTTGTGCAAGTTTCCTTTAACTCTCACAGTTTTAGAGTTCAGTGCAATCCCCACTATGGGTTTGCTACCCTGACATCTACTTGTTGTAAACACTCCTATTTGACTTTCAATCGAATACCCTGACTAATTAAGTTACTTCCCCCAACACAATGACATCTAGCCTCCCACCTTTGCTGACCACAGCCAACCACCCATTTGATCCAAGCATGGGCTTCCCCTAAGGGGGGTTAGCGCATATGACAGGGCACATTCTTTTAATTTCAGAGAACAGTGGCAGTCCTGAGCAAAGTGACAACAAACCTCCCCTGCACCCTGTGATCCCAACATCACAACCTTGGGGGATGTTTGATAGCATCACTGAATGGGGATTCAAACCCACTTAACATAACTGACATGGACCGCTAAATTTGTGGCAGTACTTTGCTACCTCAGAGGTAGCATTGCTTTTACTTTCCTCAGCAAGTGTTGGCATGCTTTTGCATTAAATCTCAGCCTCACTGGAGAGGTTGCTGTAGGTCAAAGGGGCTTCCTGGTCTCAGAATTTAAAAGTTTCCAGTCCATGCAGAAGTTGGAAATGTGGAAATTCACTAGCAGAGTCTCCCAAGCAGAAAATACAGAGTCTGGCTTTGTAATTATCCTTTCCTAAAGCTAGATTATCTATACTCTGCTGTAGGGGTAAGTGCTCTGTGCAGCCCCTTGTCTTCTTTCTCAGCAGCCTACCACAGACCACTTGCCAACCTTCCCCCTCCGGTATCTCTCAACCCTAGAATACCTTATTCATTGCTTGAAACTCCTTGTGTTCTGACTGAAAGTGCTACTGAAACAATTTGAAATATAAAGTGATAAGTATATATTTTTGGCATTTCTTTTCAATGCTCTGCATTAGCCTAATTTTTTTACTTGACTGATTTAAATATATATATAATTATTGGCTTCTGGTCTATGCTGAAATTGCTGTTTTTTCTCCCACCCTCAGTCCTGCTGTGTTAAATAGTGGTCTAACAACTTTTGTGTTGTATCTGATTGTCTCAAGGCTTGCTAGTATAATTAATATTCCCTGTTGTTAACCTCTGCATTCATTGCTTGAAACTCCTTGTGTTTGACTGAAAGTGCTACTGAAACAATTTGAAATATAAAGTGATAAGTATATGTTTTGGCATTTCTTTTCAAAGTTCTGCATTAGCCTAATTTTTTTACTTGATTGATTTAGATACATATATTTGCTGGCTTCTGATCTATGCCGAAATTGCTGGTTTTTCTCCCACCCTTAGTCCTGCTGTGTTAAATAGTGGTCTAATAACTTCTGTGTTTTATCTGATTGTCTCAAGGCTTGCTAGTATAATTAATATTCCCTGTTGTTAACCTCTGCATTCATTGCTTGAAACTCCTTGTGTTCTGACTGAAAGTGCTACTGAAACAATTCGAAATATAAAGTGATAAGTATATTTTTTGCCATTTCTTTTCAAAGTTCTGCATTAGCCTAATTTTTTTACTTGACTGATTTAGATATATATATTTGCTGGCTTCTGATCTATGCTGAAATTGCTGTTTTTTCTCCCACCCCTATTCCTGCTGTGTTAAATAGTGGTCTAACAACTTTTGTGTGTTTCCAACCCTCCCTCCCTATTAGTATATTTTTCTTATACTTGGTGGCTTTGCAATTCCCCGCCCCTGCTGTATATTTGATCTGTGACACTCCTCCGAGTCTATTGTCATTAGCTCATTCTACCTAATACAGAGAAAAAAAATTGCACTTTATTCATCTGCTCTTACTATATTTGTGTTTCTTCCTACTTTATTACATTATTTTGCTTTTTCCTATTCTTGAAAGTACTCAGTTGTACTTATTCTGCTGCATTTATTACTGCTTGGTAGTAGTCTGATTAAACTGTTTATTCTAAGCCTTCTGGTTTAAGCACTTGGGCTTCAGACCAGTTGTTTTACATTAAGAAGGTTTGTGGTCTGCACTGTTGTGGCAGGACAGGTAGTTTACATCCTTCTGAGTTGGGAATTGCTGATTGAAGGCTCAGTGTCTGTTATTCTAAAAGTGTATTAGTTTTGGTTTAAGCACTTGGGCTTCAGGCCAGTTATTTTACATTAAGAAGGTTTGTGGTCAGCACTCTTGTGGAAGGAGAGGCTAGATTCTGCCCTTTTGAGCTGGGAATTTCTGGTTAAAGGCTTATTGTGCCTGCTTATTTGAACTGTTTCTTCTGAAATTGGTGCACCTTGTTTGCTGTAGCATAGACTAGATTCAGGCCTTCTAAAATCTAGCTTTGTTTGTATAACTTGAGCTCTGATCCAGGCCATCTTTTTTGGAGAAGGTTCCCCTGCACCCTAGTGGCAGGAGTGTGCAGTTAGAACTTGTCTGATTAAAGACTGCTAGAACAGGGCTCAGTTTTGAGCTTTTTACTGGTTAACTGGGTAATTTGTTTAAATCAATTTTCTCATTTTCTATTGTTATATAGAACAAAATTGCACTCTATTCATCTTGTTTACTGTATTTGTGTTTTTTCCTACTGTATTACTTTATTTTGCTTTTGCTGCTTGTTCTTAAAAGTACTTAATTGCATTTATTACTGCTTATTAGTAGCCTGATTAAATTGTAACTGTTATTCTAAGCTTTTGGTTTACGCACTTGGGCCTCAGACCAGGTGTTTTACATTAAGAAGGTTTGTGGTCTGCACTGTTGTGGCAGGACAGGTAGCTTACATCCTTCTAAGTTGGAAGTTGCTGATTGAATGCTTAGTGTCTGTTATTCTAAAAGTGTATTAGTTCTGGTTTAAGCACTTGGTCTTTGGGCCAGTTATTTTACATTAAGAAGGTGTGATCTGCACTCTTCTAGGAGGACAGGGTAGATTCTGCCCTTCTGAGCTGGGAGATTCTGGTTAGAGGCTTATTGTTCCTGCTTATTTGAACTGTTTCTTTCTAAAATTGGTGCACCTTGTTTGCTGTAGCATAGACTAGATTCAGACCTGCTGAATCTAGCTTTGTTTGTATAACTTGAGCACTAATCCAGGCCATCTTTTTTTGGAGAAGGTTCCCCTGTACCCTAGTGGCAGGAGTGTGCAGTTAGAACTTGTCTGATCGAAGATTGCTGGAACGGGGGTCAGTTTTTAGTTCTTATTGGTTAATTAGTCAATTTTTTTTAAATCAGTTTGCTCATTTACTACTGTTATTAAAATAAAATACACTTTATGCATCGCCACATAGTTAGGGTTAAACTATTCCCAGTGCCATAAAATCTGCTCTTCAAATTTTCCCTTAGAACTAGTCAGTTTTT
This sequence comes from Protopterus annectens, assembly GCF_019279795.1. Lineage (NCBI taxonomy): Eukaryota > Metazoa > Chordata > Ceratodontiformes > Protopteridae > Protopterus > Protopterus annectens. The sequence goes on along the minus strand of NC_056733.1, from coordinate 704,262,406 downwards.
TAGTTTTAGCACTCTAATCTGTTTCTTTGAACTCAGCACTTGTTCAGAACTCGTTGTAAGCACTAAATAAGCTACTAATTACTACAGCACTCAACTTTCCTCAGTTATTTAGAGGAAACAGTTTTTAGTACTTAATAAATAAGCACCTATCAAGGCATGTCTAAGGGTCAGCTCCCAGTGCTTTCTCCTGGCTACCTGATTGAATCTGGGCATCTTGGGGCAATGCAGCAATTGCCTCATGTACACAGACAACCCTCTCCTCCTACCACCCAACACTACAACCTGTGAGAGATGCACTTATATAGCCAAACTGGAAGCAAAGGTCTCTTCACCCAAGACTGGACTAGACAGTCAAGAGGAGAAGGTAAACATTTGCACCACACCACACTCATCACATAGTCCCTCAAAACCTACACCATCAAAACACACACATAGAAACACAAAACATATATCTACATTCGCGGAGGCTCTCAATAAAAATCTGCCCAAGCAACAGAGCCCTCCAAAGCAGAAACGCACACAACCTCCACCCCCCCAAAAACAACCAAAATGACACATAGCCCACAAACTCAGTGTGCCACTCAACCACAACCCATAAGGCATAACAACGTACTCAACACTCTAGACATAGGTGACTCTATAGTCAGGCACACTGATGTTCCACTCACCAGGCTAAACAAGAAGAAAGTTACTGTCAGCTGCCTGTCAGGTGCCAGGATCCACCACATAAGGCACGCACTCAGATCACTTCACAACACATACAAATATGACTCTGTCATTGTCCATGTTGGTGTGAATGACCTGAGATGTACCTCCCTGGACTACATGAAAAGAGACGTTGTGGAGCTCTCCGATCTTGTAGCCCAGGCAGGTATGACCTTAGCCCTGAGTAGCATCCTGCCATCACCCAGAATGATACCACAGTACAAGGGCAAAATGATTGACTTCAACAATTGGCTAAGCTTCTGGTGTCCTTCTAAGGGGATCCAGTATCTGTCTGCCTGGGATGACATGATCGACAGACCAAGATGCTTTCCCAGAGAAGGCCTACACCTGTCACACTTGGGATTCCGGATACTGGTTAAGGCTCTTGCCACCCCTATAGTGCCTTTTTTAGGCATGGTTCAAATGACAAATTCACCACTGTAACAGGTACAAGCAAGCAAAATTTGAGGGTAATGCTACTTAATGCTAGAAGTCGGAACCTCAAAATGCACTCACTTGAGGCACTTCTTAAAATGGAGAACATTGACATCTGTGCAGTGTCAGAGACCTAGTTCAAGGCTCCATAGAGATCCCCTGCATTACCAGGCTATAATCCATACCACACCTTTCGACCACCTAACCTGGACCGAAACACTAAAGGTGGAGGTGTGTCCATATTTATTAAGGATACTCACACCTCCAGGCTAGTTGCTCAGCATAATGCATCCGAGATTATTCAAGTGCAACTAACTCTGGGCAAGACCGCAATCTAAATTATAGCTTGCTACAGATCCCCCACCATGCCCCTAGGATTTCCACTCCTCATTTCTAGATACACTGGAAAATATTAGGGTACAACCCAACACCCTAATAATAGGCGATTTCAATTACCCCACCATTAACTGGGAAAACTACTCGTACCAACTCTTTTGCTCAACGTTTTCTGGAATTCATAAATTCCAGCACCTTGGATCAACTTATCCACAACCCCACTAGGGGCAGCAATATCCTAGACCTGGTCATTACCAACATGGGTGACCAGTGTTCCACACCAAATGTCAATTCCTCATTGGTCAAATCCAACCACAAGCTAATCACCCTAGACATCCACATCCCATCTAACTCCCCATTAGGGAAACTACCATAAAAAATTTCTCCAAAGCCAACTTCACACTTCTTAAGACAGAATTGGCAAACTTCATGACACCCATGCAAATGGACAATAGAGATATGACTGCTGAATCCTACACAATTGCACTTTATAAGCACTTACACGAGTGCATGGATCATGCTATCACTAACAGAACTAAGATGCTATCCTCCAAAAAAATGAAGCCAATCTGCTGGTCCTCTGCCATAAACAATCTCTACAACAGAAGAAAGAAACTGTTGCAAAAAAGAGTAAAATTCCATGATTGGAGGAACTCCCTGGTCAGCCTCAGTAAGAAGCTGAGATCCCTCATAAAATCCTCCAAAGCTAGTTACGAAAACAAAATTGCCACTGATTCTAAAGACAACCACAAAGCATTCTATAGCTATGTCAAGACTCTCAATGCCAACACTCAGATCTGCTCTGAGTTACAGCACAATGGCACTAAATATACAGAACCAACTGATATAGCCAACATCCTGGCAGATAGGTTCAGTGCTAACTTTACCTCCCTCTCACCCCCTAAAGGGCCCATCTCTATACCAGAAGAATGCACAGTTCCTGTAATCACAGCTGCACAAGTAAAAACCATACTCTAAAGCCAAGAACACAGCATCCATGGGACCTGACAACATCCCAGGCTGTGTTCTACATGAACTACAGAGCGAACTGGCACCCCACCTAAGTATCATGTTCAATCATAGCCTCACCTGAGGCTTTCTGCCCACTGAATGGCACACAGTGACTGTTATCCCACTCCACAAAGGGGGAGCCACCATGGACTCTGAGAACTACCGCCCCATTAGCCTGATGAGCCTGGTCTGTGAGGCCATGGAACGAATCATCATGGAACTTATAAACAAAGACATTGGTAATCTCCAAACTCTGGACTCCACCCAGTTTGGGTTTGTAAAAGGCAGATCATGTCTCCTAAATTTGATAGACTTCTTTGAAGCAGTCACCAAAGTGGTAGACAAGGGTAAGGTGGTTCACACAGCCTATCTAGATCTTGCCAAGGCTTTCAACACCATCCCCCACTCTGGAATTATAGATAAACTCACTAAACTAGGTATAAGTCCCTATGTCACAAGATGGGTTGCCAACTGGCTCACTGACAGAACCCACACTGTGAAAGTAGCAGACTCCAAATCCGACTTCAGACCAGTGACAAGTGGAGTACCACAGGGTTCAGTCCCAGGTCCTCTCCTTTTTGGTATCTACTTCTCTGAAGTACAGGCTAACACAGAATGTTTTTGGCTAATGAAGTTTGCACATGACTGCAAACTAGAAGCAATAATTGAAACTCCTAATGATGTGGACATCCTACAAAAGGGCATCACTGAGACAGATGACTGGTGTCAAAGCCATGGCCTCAAACTCAATGCCAAAAAGTGCATTGTCATCCCCTTTGGTAAAAACTCTGTACCCATGAACTACCACATAGGCTGTAGTAAACCTAACACCGAAAGTGTGATAAGAGACCTTAGGACACAGGTGGACAGTAGTCTCTCCTTTGATAATCACATCATCACAGTAGTCAGGAAATCCTTCTACGTGGCACACCTCATCACAAAAAGTTACTCATCCAGGAAAAAAGAGGTCATTGTCCACCTCTACTCGTCACTCATTAGACCCATTATAGAGTACAATGCCCCTTTTTGTATGTACCTCACAAGACATCTACAACAACTGGAAAGACTGCAGAAATACCTCACAAAGAGGATTACCAACCTCAAACAGATGCCCTATGCAGACCGTCTCAAAAATCTCCAGCTTTATTCCATCACATATCGCCTACTCAGAGGCAATCTCTGCCTAACATACAAAGCTATGTCAAACCCAGAGCTGTTGGACATGCTCCACTTAAAGAAATCCCAATCCCTCCGAGCTACACTCTCTAGGAACCTAAACCTTGTCACCACAATAAACAGAACATGCTGGAGGGATAGATTCCTGTCCCAGAGACTTCCCATACTCTGGAACAAACTACCTATCTATCTCAAACAAAGCTCCTCATTAGCACTCTTCAAGAAAAATCTTGATGACTGGATGGGAAATAGAAAATTCACCCCGGGATCATTTCTGTGGCTCTGCTCGATAGTGGCACAGGAAAATAATTTTCTTGGGTGGCAAAAGCCAGGGTACCATCTTGGCTAGGCTTATATAGGCCCTAGGGCCAATAGCCTAGTACCTCCCTATGAAGTATATAGAGGAACTGCTTAACCCTGCTTTACACTATCTCTCTTTGCCACTAGGTGGCAGCATTTTACCATATAAAGCTAATCTTACCACCTATCTCCAGACTTTTCCCATTATACCATAAGCTGGTAGAGTCACCCCTGTGCTGCACTGAGCATGACTGTTTTACTGAGCTAGTCTTAGAATTTGCTGGAAAGCTCCAGGTCTTCCCTGCGAAACCTGCAGAGGCTGCTGCTGCTGCCATGTGTTTGGGCCTGTTTCTGTTAGATATGTGCTGCATGCTCTCTGCATTTACTCTCAAGCTTGCTGAAACCAAACTCTTTTATCACTCACAAGCGTCTTTGTATGCCTTTCTGTAAGCTCATGTATTTAACAGATCTCTATGGCTTTGCTCAGGGTGAAATCACTGTCTAGAATCAAAATTGATTTTTTAAGCATCCAGGGTCCCTATGGGAACTGAGGGTCTTGGATGACTGTAACACAAAGAATGTTATATATGTAGCACGCTGCGCAGTCTGTTTTAAATTTTATGTAGGAAAGACTAATCGTAGGTTAAGGGAGCAGATGAGGGATCATCTATATTGTACTAGGAAAGGCTTTGAATATAGTGCTTTGGCTAAACATACATTGTCTGCTGGGGAGAACATGTTTTTAGTTTTCAAGTGTTACATGTGTTGAAAGAAAACATTAGGATGGGTGATTTAGTAAAGAAAACAGAGAGTATAGAGCTGCAATGGATTCTCAGGTTGGGTGCCCATCGTGGCCTTGGACTCAATGATTCAGTCCCTTTGAAACCAATATTAAAGTCCATTAGGTTGAAGTAAAAGGGGAACCTGTTACTGAGCTTTGCAACAGTATTCTTTTTTAACAAGAGGACGTACTTTTTAACAGGAGGGTGTGTTTTTACATTAATTCTCATCAGTGACTAGTTCAGTATGCCTTAGATTTGTGCATTCAAATGTGAGTTTTGACTGATGAAGCAGTGTTAACCACTGAGAAAGCACTTATTTTATCTGTAATAAATCCCTGTTTGTAGCAGTCCTGTGTGAATTGTTGCCTCCAGCAGCTGCCTCTGCCTTCTCTGCCTTGTTACCACATGGAATATTTACTGGGTTTGGTGCTTTTTATATTTTTTTCCTCGTGGAACTTCACTGAGTTGTTGCATTTCTTATCTGGTGCCTTTATTTATATTTAAGTTACTTAGCCTCAGTCCTGATGTGTTTTTATATAATAAAGCTGTTTGAACTATACCCACACTGCTTGTCTCTTTGATATGAACCCGACAAGCAACACTACGCACCTTAAATTTGGGGTGGGGCAACAGAATAAGTAACTACAGCTCTGCTGTGTGATGCAAAAAGCTTATGCACTTGATATGCATGCATACAGCATGCGTTACATAATAGATGAGGTAGTCTAACCTCATTATTTAGATTTAGATCCAAAATCTCAAGGGATCAAGTACATTAATTCACTAAATAAATAACACTAAAATCATGTCCAGCTTCTTTTAGTACAAGGTTCTGCTACAATTCTTAAGTGCTACCCTTTTGGTAGGAACTCCCACTTACCAAGTACAATTATTAGGGGATCCAGACTCTCCCCATAGGTAGAGGATTTGGTCTCACTGCTAAAGAGAAATGCATGAAGTACTTTGCCTAACCAAAATGCCAAGACTGAATTACAGATTTAATTGGTGCCAAATATGACCATTTGGTATTGTTGTGGGGAAACCCATAGCAATAAGAGCAATAGAGAGTTATGAACAAGTGGAAAGACCTTGGTAGAACTGAAGAAAAAGTAAAGAGACAGTGGTATAGGACAGAGCACTCCAACAGTACATGGTTATAATGCCTTCCACACATTTAGACCAGCTACTACACAGACAGGGACTAAAGGTGGAGTTGTCTCTACATCAAAAATAAATATACTTCAATGCTGGTCAAACAGGACAATGCACTTGAGCTGCTCCGTGTTCAAATCACCATAGGCAAAATCCAATACCACTTACTTGCAAGTTAGGGGTCCCCCTCTAGGACACCCAGGAAACTCATACCATGTATTTAAACTTATTAGAAACACTCACCATCCAGCCCAGTTCCATATTCATGGGGGCCTTTAATTACCACACTATTAAATGGGAATCCTATATGATACCAAACGTACAGGCACAGAGATTCATGGACTATGTAAGCACACACTCCCTGGATCAGATAGTCAATACACCAACCAGGGGTGCAACCATACTGGATCTGGTCTTCACTAATATGTGAGAGTGCTGCACACCCCCTACTGTAATATCTTCCCTGGTAAAGTCAGACCACAAAATGGTCTCCTTTGAAGTAAAAATAAAACCCTGACCTCCAGCTAAATCTGGAATATCTAGGAACTTTTGTAAGGCTAACCTACTGCTATTAAGTGATAACCAGGCAGAATTTCAAGCCCCTATAAACCCTGAGAACACTTCTACCTATGCAGAACTGTTCACAGAAACCCTGTACAAGCATGTTAATAGCAGCATAGAGGTAGTTGTACCCAACAGGAAGTAAGAACTAATTCAAAAAACAAGCCACTCTGGTGGAATCAGAAAAACAACAGACTGTATAACAGAAGGAAGAAAAGCATGGCAAAAATTAGGAGATGCAGCACCCAGCAGGATAAAAGCACTCTCATCAAATGAAACAAACAACTCAGAGGGCAAATAAAGTCTACCAAAGCCAAATCTGAGGTAAATTCTGTCTCCCAGGCCAAGGACAACCACATGGTATTCTTTAACTGTGTCCAAAACCTCAAAGCCAGTACACAATTGTGTGCAGAGCTCATTGAAAATGGAGTCAATTATACTGAGACAGAAGATATAGCAAACCTACTGGCCAATAAATTCAGCTCCAACTTTACCCATCTCTCCCCCTCAAACTTCCCTTAGGAAATGCCATCAAATATAACTCCTCCTGCTATCACTAAAGAATAGGTACTTAATGCTCTCTCTAAGGCCAGGAATGCTGCATCATATCCCAAGATGCCTTCTAAAAAACATGAAACATGACCTATCAGGGCCTCTGGAATTGCTATTTATCTGTAGTCTCCAAACAGGATTCGTGCCTCATGAATGAAGAACAGCAACAGTCACCCCCTGCACAAAGGCGGGCCATCTACAAACCCTGGAAACTACAGACCCATAAGTCTCACTAGTCTAATATGTAAAGCCATGGAAAGAATTATCATGGAAATGATCAGTCTTGATATGGTAAACCTCAAGACAATGGACTCAACCCAGTTTGGTTTTGTCAAGGGCAGGTCAAGCCTACTCACCCTGGTGGACTTCTTTGAGAAGGTCACCAAAGCAATGGATGAAGACAAAATGGTTCACACTGCCTACCTTGACCTGGCCAAGGGTTTTGACACAATACAACACTCAGGAATTGCTGACAAACTTAAGAGGTTAGGTACAAACTTGTATGCCACCCAGTGGCATCTGATGAAGTCTATGTGTTAGAAACGAAAACACTGTTTTTAATGTGTATGTGTTAATGTGATTGCTTGTGGAATAAAACTGTTTCAAATTTTATCTGAACTGCAGGGCTATCCTTCCTTGGTACCACCCAGTGGATAGCCAACTGACTCACAGACAGGACCCAGGAAGTTAGAATTGGGGAGTCCACCTCTACAAAGAGGTCAGTCACAAGTGGAGTCCCTCGGGGATCAGTCCTCGGACCACTCCTTTTTAGCATTTGCTTCTCCGGAGTCAAGGCCAATGTCAATGGTCTCTGGCTGACTAAATTTGCAGATGATTGCAAATTAACAGCTGTCACTGAATCCCACACTGACACAAATGTTCTCTTGGAAGGGCTGACACAGAAAACAACTGGTATCAGAGGTGTCGACTAATACTAAATGACAAGAAATGCATAATAGTATCCTTCGGGAATTCATCCACCCCTGTTAACTATAATATTGACAACACACCCCCTAGAGCTGACCCAGTAGTCCAGGACTTAGAGACACACAGAGACAGTAATCTAGGCTTTGACCATCATGTCACTTTGGATTGTTTCTGAGAAGACCTCTCTCACTTGGGCATGACTGAGTGGCATTGACTCAAGAGATGGTGACAGCTGGCATGACATCCTCAACCCATGTAGAAAACTTGCATTGTTTAAACATCATTGCAATGGATATTGTCTGGGACCATTGATGCATCATGTGAGGAAATCATTCTATATTGTGCAACTTATAAACAAAGGTAAGTTGAAGGAAGTCATTGTTCCACTCTATTTGGCATTCATCAGACCTATCGAGTACAATGCCCCCTTTGGTATGTACCTAACCAGGTATAACCAACAATTGGAATTTTGACACAGGTTCCTCACTAAAAGAATACAGGGCATAAGTAAAATGTCCTATGCAGACCATTTCAAGGCCCTATCCCTTTATTATGTCTCCTACAGGCTTTTGAGGGGTGAGATATGCCTGGCATACAGGACATTGTCAAACCCCACTCTGATGTTCCCTCTGCATATCCACAAAACAAGCAGCACCAGAATTACCCATTCTAAAGACTTAAACCTTTCATGAGATATAAATAGGACCTGCTGGAGAGACTGGTATGTATCCCCCGTCTCTGGAACAGGCTTCCTTCCTAACCCAATTCAAGTGCAACTTGAACAATTGGATGGGGAACAGGAAATTCATCCCTGGTTTGGCACCTACATCTCTAATGGACACAGGCAGCCTGTAAATGGTTCATCTCCCAGGCTTCTGCTTGTAAATGTTATGTCTCCCAAGCCCCTGCTTATACTTATCAAGGGTACCAGTACTTGTAAGAGATGTGGGATGCATGGCTTAGGCCTAAAAAGGCCCTAGTAGTAGTTAGCCTAGAAAACACCTATGAACATGTATTTTGTGGTTCTTAAGCAGTAAAGCACAAGTGAAACTGTCTTAGATTCAGTATGTACCAATAATTCATGCAAAACTGAAAGTGTGTATCTCAAATATTTGGAAATATTTCAGCTTTTATGAAACTATAGTCCTGTTCAGTTGTGAGTAGTTTTGTACTGGTGGCAATAATAATGGCAGCAGCTAAATATTTCTCGCTGTTTAGGACATCGGGAAGTCTTGATGGACATCAGCACTGCAAATCAAAATGCATTTCTAAATATGGACAGCAACACTGAGTTGGGGGGATAATGAAGGCAGTAGTAAGTGTGAGACCAAATGCTGATGGTGGTGTAGGAGGGAAACATTGCTAAAATATGGGCCAGCAACAAGAAATAAGACCACAAGTCTGCACAGGTTATTTGGGAAGGACAGATTTAATCCAAAGCATGACAAATCAAAGGTCATGACCTCCTCCTTACTCCCAAGGATTATTACCAAGGGCAATATGGTCCCTGCATGTGCAGGAAAACATTCTTAGAAAATGAGGAGGAGATAGGCAGGTAGAAAACAGAATAGTAATTTCCTAATCTTGGAGGAATGAGGCTGGAAGATTTCCCCATAGTCGCAGCTTGGGTTCAGCCAAGTATTGTAAAATTTGCCAGAAAGTTCTGGTCGTGATCCTAACCATAGGCAGAAGGATCAGGATATCCAAGCAAGTGCCATTAGCCAGTGGTCATCAGAGCATCAGTCCAAAAGGAATATTATGAAGTGGGATTAATATCCCATGCTGTGCTGTATAACGGTCGAAGAATTAAAGGGACAGGCTAGCAGAGGTCAGGGGGTACACAGCCAGAGTAACCACAGTCTGCAGCTGGAAGTTTAAGAGCCATAGCATGTAAGATGGGGCAGAATACAAAGGACAGCAGAGGTTCTACTTAAAAGTACTTGCAAAAGCTTCTCTGTATCTGAAAAGTGACTGAACCGACCAGGTTGTTTGGCACAATCAACTTGACAGATTTAGTCCTTAAGAGCTATCAACCATACTGAGAAGGTAAACACCAGGATAGATATGAAGGGAACTTATCTGCCCTTCCAAGATAAAGGTTTGGGTCAGTTGGGCTGCACCCATGAGTGCTTGATTGAAAAAGGGTAGAAAAAACAGATTTAATGAAAAATCGCCTCAACCACAGCCTTCAAGGTTTACCTGCTAAGGACCTCAAATATGACAGCACACATTGATTAGAGCACTCCCAGTGTGAAAAACATTGAGAAAAGCCAGCATAAGCCACCCACTTGGGTAAAATTCAGGTACTGGTCACTATATTACCATATCAAAATCTGAAGAAAAAAATAGAAAATTCTGGTAGGGAAGACTTGCAGATGTTTAGCAAAAAGTAATTTGGGTTTCAGCTTCGGTGTATGACACAACTTACAACAATTTAAAGGTTAGAGAAATAGAAGCTTTAGCTAGCCATTCAGGTGAGCTGATAATCAGAAGATGATATGGAGACCGAGGCTTCAAGAACAGTCTCAGAATAAGCTAGAAGAGAGGATAAAAAGAAAACCTGAGATTTCCTACTGTAACAGAGAAGCTGGAAGAAACAGATTCCACAGCAGGATGTTAACTGAAAGAGCAAAGGCAAACACTATACTTCAGACTTGGTCATAAAGAACCCAGACCTTCTAATAAACTTGCAGTCACACGAGCGGAAAGAGCTGCTTGACAATTGTGTCAAAAGGGAATACTGGGGACACTAACAAATTTGTAAAAATGATTCACTATACACCAGGCATAAGCAAGTTTGTTCCTGAAAATCCAACAATAGAGAAGGTCAGCAGTTCAAGTTTCTGTATCTTGCCATTTAGCTATTCCTTGGAGGACACTTCAGAATGTAAACCAGGCTAAGGAGGAAATATTTACACAGGAAAAAAATTCAGCCAATGGCAAGCTGAAAGTTACTCAACTTCTGACAATCACAAAGCCCTGAGATAAACTTATCAATGAAACCCTTCCCCACTGTTCTGAAAAAGTAACAAAAGCCCAGGAGCAGTAGAAAAATCAGGAGACTGTTAGCTAATAAAAGATGAGGAATACTAGCAATGTTAACTAAGTTACAAGTGTCGTTTCCATAAGAAGTTTGGGCAGAACTGTGCTTCAAGTGGTGGCCAGTATGACTGATAATGGGACATGAAAGGACTGAAGATGTAGCCAAGTGTCCTGAAGACAAATGCCTGACATTTAAGAGGTATTTTAAATATGGGGTCTCCATGGCTGCTCTGTGCCAGAGCTGGATTAACAGGGGCTAACAGAGCTCCAGTTCCAGGCCTACATGTCTAAAATAGGCCTGTTACAAAGAAGTTATGTACTCACCATAACGTTCCATCTGAGTAGTTATACTTCATTTTTCTGCAACCTGTGGGTATTCAGATCCATATTGGATCTGAGCCAGCAACTTTACAAGCATCTGCTCCAAGCTCCAAGCTCGTCCCCCTTGCCCAAAACACACCACCATCTCCTGCCTTCCCTCAGATCGAGTTTGCCACAACTCAAACTAATCAGCAACTCAAACTAGAATAAACCACACATTATCACATGAGAAGGTTTGGGGGAAGGAGGGTGGGAAGGTTGCAGAAAAATGAAGTATAACTACTCAGATGGAACTTCATGGTGAGTACATAACTTCTTTATCTGAAGTAGTTAACTTTATTTTATCTGGAACCTGTGGGACAGAGTCCCCAGCTACTTAGACTCCTGGGAGGCCCTCATAGAAGGATATTCCTGACCAGGTGAAGACAAACCATTGTCTTTGTAAATTTGCAAAATACATAGTGTAATCCATCTAGCTACGGAAACTTTGGAGATGGCCTTACCCAAAAAGGGCTTAGAAAATTACACAAATAACTGGTCAGACTTACGGAAGGGCTTTGTTCTGTGTAAATAAAAACAAAGTTGTCTATGAACATCAACCAAATGCAGTTTATATTCACCCTTGTTCTGAAAATTTGGAAGAAAACAGGCAGATTGTTTGATTAGTGTTTGATTCAGAAGCCACTTTTGGTATGAAAGAAGGGTTTGTATGGAGAGAAACCCTGTCCTTATGGAATATCAAGTAAGGGGGCATGGCAGACAAGGCCTGAAGCTCAGAAACCCTCCTAGTCAATGTAATGCCCCTAGGAAGGCTGTCTTCCATGATAAGAACTTCAAATCTGCTGAAGCTGCAGGTTCAAAGGAGGGAGCAACTAAGGCCCAGAGGTCCCAAGGAGGAACCGGGTTCTTGACCAGAGGACATAAAAGAAGTGCCTTTATGAAAAGCCTTACACAATCTAGAAGAGGCCAGGGCATTCCCGTTCTCGCCGACATGGAAATTCAAAATAGCTGTCAGTTGCACTTTCACAGTGGAAGAACTAGCCCCTTGCTGAAAAAATGCTGGCAAGAAATTCAGCACTGCAGATACAGGGGCTTTAAAAGGATCCAGCTTTCTCTAAGAAGCCCAAATAGAGAATTGTTTCCATTTACTGCGGTAAATCTTCCTAGTGGAAGACTTATGAGCCGCCACTGGAATAGTTTTCACTGAAGACGAAAGACCGGGAGTCCTGGCAATCAAGGGAACTGGAGCAACCAAGCTGTCAGCTTGAGGCTGTCCAGGTTGGGCGGACAGGTGCCCGAAGGATGAGAAATTAGATCCGGGCAGGGATCTAGAATCCAAGGAGGAGCTAGAACATGAGACCAGAGGAAGGGGAACCAAAGTTGACAAGGCCAGAATAGGGCAATGAAGATCACCTTGCACCCCAGCTGGCAAGACTTCTGAAAAAACTTCGGAATGAGTGGTAATGGGGGATAAGCATACAGTAGCCCGGGAGGCCAAGCATGGACTAGAGCATCTCTGGGGGGTCCCCTGGTGTGGGAATCAGAGCAAAGAACTCATTGCACTTCGCATTGGAAGGAGATGTGAAGAGATCGCAACAAGGCTGTCCCCACGCAAAGATCTCCTTTGCTATCGACTGTTTCAGAGACCACTCATGGCATTAGAATAGCCTGACTCAATTTGTCCGCCAAAATGTTGGAGCATCCCGGGATGTGCATTGCAATCAAAAACCGGCTGGTGGAGATTGCCCACTCCCAAACTCTCAAGGCTTCATGACACAGAGGGTAAGATCTGGTTCCTCCTTGTTTGTTGATGTACCACACAACAGACATGTTGTCTGACTGAATTGCAATAATCCCCAGAGGAAGAACAGTGTGGAAGGCCTGCAACACTAAAAGCACTGCTCTCATCTCCAGAACATTGATGTGCAATCTGGTCTCAATCTGGGACCATGTGCCTTGGACCGTCCTCCCCAGATAATGCCATCCCACCAGAGCTTGCAGGCGTCCATGGTCACTGTGGCTTGGGCTTTGGATGGAACAAATAGGCATCCAACTATAATCTCCGGAGACTGGAACCACCAGAGAAGTGATGGCCTGCAGGCTTTGCTGATGTGAATTGGGTATTCTATGGAGAGATCCAGGCAAGACCACTGTACGGCTAGAGTCCACTGTAGAACACACATGTGAAGACGCACACAGGGGAGGATAGAAATTGCTGCAGCCATTGAGCCCAGGGCTCTAAGAACATCCATATTTGGTAAGCTGTGGCAAAGAATTAGTGATACATGAGCCCTTAGACTCTGGACCCTGTCTGGAGTTAGGAAAACGTTCAGTTGAAGGGTGTCCAGCTGTTCCCCAAGTCCAAGATCTGTACTGGATTCAAGAGTGACTTGGGAACATTGACCGTAATTCCTAACAGATCTGCAAGATGTAGGAAGAAGTCTCTGACTTAGCAAAGAAAACACTTGGTGGAAGTAGTGAGGAACCACTCATCTAGGTAAGGGAATACCTGAATCCCCTGAAGCCTCAGGTGAGCCGCTATGACTGCCATTACACCTTGGTAAACACCCTGAGGGCTGTGGTGAGACCGAAGGGTAGGGTTCGGAACTGGAAATGACTGGTGAAGGAATCTCCAGGAGCTTCTGTGAATCTTGATATGCCAGTAAGCATCCTGGAGGTCTATTGAGCACATCCAGTCACATTCTCGAAGATAAGGTAGAATGGACTGTAGGGTGAACATCCAGAATTTCTGTTTGGCGACAGCCAGGTTTAAGGTTGACAGGTCCAAAATGGGTCTGAGGTCCCCCATCATTTCTGACACAAAAAAGAACCTGGAGTAAATGCCTGACCCAGACTGGTCAGGGGGACTGGTTCGAGGGCTCATTTTTGAAGCAGCTTGGAAACCGCTAGCGCTGCCGTCTCCCATTAAGTGGGTGGAACATCTGGGAAGCATTTTGGTTGGATAGGAGGGGCAACAAACGGGATGCTGTAACCCCTGGATATTATTTGAAGCACCCAACGATCTGTAGTTATGGACTCCCATACTATTGGGTGCAATGATAATCTTCACCCAACTTCCTCCAGAGTAGGACAGTCAGGCAATCCCTCAGGGCTGCTGTGTGGGCCTGTCTGAGAAGGGCTCCCTAGACCCAAAGTTCCTCTGACCCCCTCTGCCTCTAGGACAGCATCTGTCATGTCCCCTCTGCCTCTAGGGGATGAGTTGTTTTGAGAGTCCCGGGAAAACTGATTTCTGGAACCACATCTTCTTTTGCCCTCTCTGATTCCTGGAAAAGGATCTTTGAGGACTGGAGAAGCAGATTCCGATGGCAGACAAAGTCTTCACAACTTTTTCTCTCTGGACAAGAGTGTCACATACGGTCTTCCCAAAGAGAGAAGAACCATCAAAGGGAGCATTCATAAAAGACGCCTTGAAGGGGTCCACAAACTGACACAGTCTGAGCCAAGTGTGTCACCTCATAGCTATGCTGGTCCCAGCCACCCTAGCTGATCCTTCCGTAGCATGAGAAAGGAGGTGCACGGACGTGTTTAACACTGATTTCAGAGTAGACATCTTCACGGAGAACAGACGTTTTATCTCCTGTGACAAGGACTCTGGGGGCGACTCAGCTAACTAACTAGGTCTCGCTGCAGTCATATAATGTGTGCCAAGTAGTTCAGCGCTCAGATGGAAAACGTCACTGAAGAATTCACTTGCTTCTCAAATCGATCCACCGTTCTGGACTCCTTATCCAGAGGGTGGACCGAAGAACTCTCTTGAGCCAGTTCCCTCTTGGTGGCTGCTGCAACCACCATAGCATCCACAGGGGATCCTTTATACCATGCGTGTCTGACAGTGGAGAGATGAAGGTGTTTAGGTATCGGTTCTATGGTGTCAGGCTCCTTCCATGCCCGCATGGTGATAAGATCTACTAAGGGATCCACTGGCGGAGACACCCAGGATATAGATGGGCTCATGCCAAAAGCCTCCAGGAAAACTGATTCATCTGTAGAAGGTTTTGGGGCTGACCAACCTTCCCTCTGGTGGAGGATCTCCATGATGTCTCCAAAGGAGACATCCTCAGGAGGTGATCTGGGGGAACCTTCTGTTTCATCTAAATCAGTGTCTTCTGTAAGGGACTCAGGGGAGTCCGGGTGTCTCCTTTTGCAAGTGTGCTTACGAGGACCCTCTTCATTGGAACTCTCTGAAGAGGGCTCAGGAGTTATGAGGGGTTCCTCCTGGGAAACCGCCTGGGGCTCTTCTAGCATAGGCTGTCCCTGAGACAAGCTGAAGGGAGTCATAACCAAATCAGAGGGATTCTGTATGGAATCCAAGGAAATAGGCTAGGGTCTCGATCCCTGGGAGAAAACACTCTCCACCACATTAAACGCCAATGGAGAGCACACCCCCTTAGAACCCAACAAGAAGGAAGCTCTCCCTGGGTCGACCGTGAGGATCGGGGGCCGAAGCTAGGATGGCCGGGGCTCTGAAGGAACAGCTTGGATCTGACAAGGTCAGAGCCAAAGACACAGCCATCCCCTCAAGTCCGACTCCCCGCCCCTGGCCCTGAGAGTTGCTCTGATCTGAGCTGGTCAGATCAGAGGAACGCAAGGTAATAGCCAGAGTCAAGGTTGGAGGAACCATCGGTGCCATCCCCAGCCCCGAAGAGCCTCAGATCCATATACCCCAAAAACCACAGGCCAGATTGGGTAAAGAGATATTGGATGAAAGAATGGCATGGAGGTCCCCCCTCCAGAGGGAGAGGGACCTCTCTGGATTTGGGTCCGAATTAATCTCCTCATCATCCTGTCCATATCCATTTCAGAAAGACTCCGAGTAGAGCGCAAGGAAGCAACTGACTTTGATCTGGCTGGACTAGAGGAAGGCCTTGGCTCCATAGACCCCATCGGCTTCAGGGAAAATCTGGGGGAGTGGAGCCGAGGAGAAACAGGTCTCGAGACCTTGGAAGGTGGGCTAGGGAAGGACTCCCGATCTGGAGACTGTTTAAGAGGCCTATCCCCTTTCTTCTCTCTTTCTCTCCCTCTGTCCGCATCCTTGTATTTTTTTGTCTTGCTTTCACATCCCCTTCAGCAGGTCAGGCGGGAGGGTGAGTCACAGCCTGAGGGGGGGTTGGGTGGGAGTTGAAGAAGCCGAGGCCAAGGCTGAAGTATCCAAAGTAGCTGCTGGAAGCAGGTTTTTTGCTACCAGTTTGGCCTTTCTATCTTTCAGGGCCCTTGGGTTAAATCCTGCACAAACACTGCATTGGGCAGACAAATGAACTATGCCTAGGCAGACAACACAGTGTGATCATCTGCTGGTGAAAGCTTATGGCCACACTCTGTGCATTTTAAATGTAGGTTTTGGCTGTTCAGATATCCCAAAACAATAGCAGCCACACCTAGAAAACCCAAAACACACTACCTGACCATGCACACACTAAGGGAAGGGCCTACACAAAACTACCTCACAAAAACTATAATGCCCACAGGTTGCAAATAAAATGAAGTTAACTATTTCAGATTGTATATTCTCCCAGACTAGTCTGAAATGGTGTGTTGTCACACCAAGTGACTGGATCCCTTTTCAGCTCAAGATACATAATCCAGCACTGGTTTATGCCAGTGATATTCAAATTTTAATGTTTGGTTACTGGAAAATTCCAACTGGGCACACGGCCCATTTTCAGTGGTGGCAGAAAGAAAAGTCCCATACACAAAGTTATGGATGCCATCACATTTGCAAATACAAATATATTATACAGACTCAGTAAGAAGACATACATCTGTCCACAGTAAAACAGTGATAGAAAAAGGCTCCCAAACACACTCAGTATAGCATTGGTGTTTAAACAATGCAAGTTTTCTACATGGGGTAAGGATGTCATGCCAACTGTCACCATCTCTTGATTCATTGCCGCTCAGTCATGCCCAAGTGAGACAGGTTCTCAGAAACAATCCATCCTCTCTTTGCATGAAGTTACCTCTTGCCCGCTTTGCCCCAAATCTTCAGATTTTCTTAATCTGTTTGACCTTCTCTGCGGTTGGAGATACTTTAGCTTCTGCTCCGATGTCCTCATTTTGTAGTCCATGCCACAGTGTGCATCCTACCACCAGTCTAAGGCTCTTCATCTCCATCACCTTTACCCTCAATCGCTCTGCGTTTACTGCCCAGGTTCTTGTACCATATAGTACTGGACACATTGTTTTGTACACCTTACGTTTCAGCATCTTTGGCATTCTTCTCTCGCATTACCCTTGACAATGCTAGTTGGCTACAGTCCCTCTTATTCTAGCTTTGACCTCCTCAGAGATACTTGCCTGTTCCACTTTACCATTCTATCTCAGTTCTCTTCTGATTTCTCCTCATTTGCTGCCATTACAACTATCTGTATTCAGTTTCATTCCATGTGCTTTCAGTTTTGCATTCCACTCCCCTAGACTTTACTGAAGTTCTTAGTCAGCCTTTAATGCCACATCTGCATACAGCAGCTTTATTGATCTATCCCCCCAAACTTGTTTGCTGTAGTTGTATGAACGGTAGTGTGCTCAGAGCTGAACCCTGATGCATATCCCACTCCCACTGGGAACTCCTCTGTGAGGCCAAATACTGTCTGTACATGAGTCACTGGGTCATTGTACATGTTTATGGGACTTCAACTGCAGGACTGCCTTAAATTGCTTTCTTAGGACCTTGTCATATGCTTTCTCCATTGTCCAGTTGAACTCTTTCCTCATCTCTAACTTCAACCATCTGACTCTCTGCAAACATCAGGTCAGTTCTGTATCTTGATCTGAACTTGATCTGAATGAGGACTGTCACATCTTCCTTCTACTCTGTATTTATTTATATGCTGAAATATGCACTGCTTGTAGTTGCAGGACTGGGCGAGACAAGAGTTGTTAGCAGGCTCTAGTACCTGGTACCAGCTCCTAATATAGAACCCCCATCCCCCTTCAAGCTGATCCCCCCCAAAAACTTCAACTTTTACTGCAGCCAGCAGAGAATCCTACAGCCAGAACCAAGCCATCCCCACAGCTTGAAGAGGGAAAAGGACTAAACTACAGCCAACATCAAACTTCTTGTAATGGCGTTCAGAAATGCCCGTGCAGAAAAAATGCAGACTAGCACTTTGATCCTGCCACCAAACACTTTGTACCTGGAGCAGCTGCTCCTTCATACCTCTCAGCACAAGAAATCTGTACAAAGCTGGAAATAATGGCGGGCAAAGGCCCAACTGCTCCTATAAACTTAGGAAGTTGCTTGAATGACAGATGTTGCATTATATATTTCTGAGGGATATGAAGTATGAAACTCTAATATCTGTCATTTAGTATTTACTAACTTCAGTTCAAAGATTTGTCAGAAAACCACAAATTTTATGAGGAACAGACAAAAAAAATGTAAAATATCTTGACATTCTGCAAAAATCTGGACAGTTGAGAGGTATGTCCTTTACCCCACCTTTTTATGCCTCTAGGGGTAGCCTTAGCCAGAAGAGGTGCTTAATGGCACTGCAGTGATAACAGTATGTGTTACAGAAGTGAAATTTGACTACTTATGTAACACTGCTAAAGTCTGCAGCTGTGTGGCTTGGAGGTTGCTGAAAACTGGGGAGTCGTATAGCGGGGGAGGTGATAGGAGGCAAGCTTTGTCCTGCTACTTGTCAAGTATAGCCACTTCTATAACATAAGCAAACAGGTTATGATCAGGGTTGCCAGGTAAAGATGCAAAGTGTAAACATGGCGCTTTATACATTGGTCTTAAGCTAACACAGGAATTTTCCTAAGTTTAAATACTGGAATGGTAGCTCCATTTTCTACAGACTGCTTTTTGTACAAGTAAAGCTATTAGGTTTTCCATCAAGTAGCAGCAGGAGACTTGACAGCTGCAAGCAGTGACTGAAGAATGCTCCGGCATTTGTACAAGCCATGATTAGTGGAAATAAGCATGAAAGCTTGAACTTAAAGCCTTTGCAGGTAGACGCAGCCCAACAGAGCACATCAAGGGTAGACTGTACTGTGCCTACAAAGGAGGAAACCTGACAGCATGTAGTCTTTTAAAGCATAAGTTCTGTTTGAACAGAGCAACCAGGCAGGGGTGTTGTCACTTTGCATTATGCAAGAGTCATTGCCAATAAAATAAGGGACTCATATTCAGACATAACTGGTAATGCATCAGGATGAATTAGCCTTATTTGGATATGCCCCCCTTGGAATGGATTTGTCCAGACGTGAAACTACTGAATTCCCCCAGGGAACTTTAAAGGCCCTGAACAATATCTCCCATATGGACCACCTCAAAGCAGTCTCACTGTCAACTATATACCCACATGAATTGTTTTGGCAATCTCCATATCTATATTGATGCACGTATGCATTAAAAGAATTCTATTAGAAGCCAAGGCTATGGAAGACCAAGAAAAAAAGTCAGAATATGGAAACTTTACAGATAGCAAGGCAAGTTGAAGTGTTTCTAGTCCTGACAAACAGGTCAAGCATATTTCAGCCAGAGAAGTTGGACAGTTTGTATTTGAAAATTTGAGAGAGGAGAGCAAATGTCAATTGGATAAGATGTCTCTCCCCACAGAACAAAGGGAGATATTTTTACAAATCAGTAGTACCAACCTATGCTGCTGGGGCTCATGTAAACAGAAAAAGTGAAAAGGCATAATCAACCCAGGTGGGGTTTAAGACTAGGATTTTAGGAAGCAAGCCCTTAACAATAAAGTAGCTGAAAGTAGTCAAACTAAAGACAATGAGAAAGATTTTACCAAAAGGGATGACAGCAAACAGCAGCATACAATGGGCAACAGAGGGCTAAACATACAGAAGCAACTACCAATAACTTATTTTGCCACCAGTTCAAATGCTGAACCTGTTGTCGCCAGATGGTTTGGAGTTTCTGTTGCTGTAATGTGTTTTGCAAGTTCAACACCAGATAACTGCCTCATTCGGGTTATTTTTCATTTGTTCCCTAACTTCCTGATCTGGTATTTTATCACTACCTAGCAGTTTATGTCATCCAAAAGGGGAGAAAAAGTCAGTGTGGGAGGCAGATTCCCCATAAGGATTGTTACAGTGTCTTGTTTGGGTGTTTCCCACATCCATACCTCTTGTAGTATCTTTAAGGCATTTGTGCCCAAGGCACTGAGAAGCTATTTTTCTTCTCTGGCCATTTATCTGGAAAAACCAAAGACTTAGACAGTTGTCCCGGGTACAATGGTGAAATCCTTTAACTCGGAGAGACTCCTGCTACATAAGAAGGCCAAGAAGTCACGGGCAGATTCCTTAGCTGTCCAGCCACCAGACATCCCTCTAGAATCTGGTGATAGCTCTGGAGGTAATTTGGTGTTTTACACCAGATTCCTCTGCCATGACCCTGCCAAAGGCTGGTCTGGATCCCTCTTTTCACACATCCTCTGAGGGTTTACAGGCGTCTGCTCTGGATGTCAAGGGGGAACTATAGTTGCTTATCTGTGAGGGTCCTAGAAGGATTCCACAAATATTGGTCAGGGAGGACATTCCAGGTTCTCTTCTTGAATCGCACCATGGGTCAGAGCATCTGGTATTTGTTAGAATTGATATCCCCTCTAAGAAAAGACAAAAGTTAAAGCATGTTTTGGTGTCTCCTGTGAACCCTCAAAGGGAATGGCAGGAGTTTACTCAGGGCTTGTTCTCTGCCTTAATGGCCCTGAAACCTCCTCAAGGGGTTTCAGTCTCTGCTCCTCCTTGGAGCTTGACCCCTTCTAAATGGTTTAGGAAAGGAGACTTCTGGTGAGGGGTCTTTGCCCTATTCTTCCCAGATGCATTTGCCTTTGGCTTACAGTTCTGATGAGGACTATTAACCCTGAATCTCCTTTCAAGGAACTGTCCTTTGAGGACATAATTGCTAGGATGATGGAATTCTTAAGTGTGATTCTTCTCAAGTGTCAGATATTCAGAGGAGATACTATGAGTTGCTTTAGGTGGTTACTCCTAAACCTTCAGCAGTTCCTCCTGTGTTGGCTGCCTTGTTGGATACTTTCATTGCTGCTTCCCAGTCTCCTGAATCTCAACCTCCTGCTCCTAAGAAACCGGATTGGAACCTTATAGAACCTGAGGTCTGACTCTTATTTAAATGTCCTTATGCTTATCCTGCTGTGGTGTCAGTCTCTTCTGACAAGCCTTCTAAACTTTGACCTTTGGATAAGGTTAGCAGGGCAATATAGAGAACTGGCAAGAACGTTTACACTGCTTCTACTCTGGCTTTTAGGGCTATTAATTAGACCCACATGACCAGGTATGCTTTGGCCTTGATTGCTCAAGCTTGTCAGGTTCTCTACCCTCCCTGATTCTGATGGCAAATCCTCTGCCTTATGTTTTTTTTGGGGGGGTGCTTTAAGTGTCTTGCCACTTTAAGTGTAACTATGATGCTGCTGACACCTCTTCTAGGGCTGTGGCTTTTGGGTCCATCATGTGGCATTAATTTTTGGCTTAGTCTTCAGTCTCTTCCCGAGGACATCAAGGCCAAGCTTTTGGATACTCCTTTGGATAATATTCATATTTTTGGGTCTGCTGCTGCTGACTTGTTTAAGTCTCTTCAAGAGAAAGGCAAAGCCTTGAAAGACCTTAAACATTTGCCTTTCCTAGCCCTAAGTTCCAAAGAAATTATTCTTCTAGATCTGCTGTTGTTCACAGGCAGCCCCGCCAGGCCCCCCTCTGCTAAGGCTTCTGATTTCTGTGTCCCAGAACCCTCCTTTATCTGATAAGCCTGTTGCCTCCCCTGCTTTAACAAAGGGCTTTTTGTCCCTTTGGCTCTCTTGGTCTTCCACATTGGAGTCTCATCACTTCACACTCTTGGGTTCTTTCTATCTGTCAGTGTTACTTCAGCAGATACTCCTGTAGTGCAACTTTCATTTCCCAGAGGTCCTAGGGTCCCTGTTGAACTAAGTTACCATTGAACTTGTCATCTCTTCCCAAGTCAGATGGGGTTTTTATGGCAGGATGTCCCTGGTTCCTCAAAAGGAGAGCACTTAAGAGACCCGTTTTGGATCTCTCCCAGCTCAACCTTTCTCAAGATTCCTTCTTTTTGAAGGCTTAACTCTTCAAACAGTTTCCTCTTATTACCCCAAGCTTTCCTGGTGTCCTGGGATCTGAAAGATGCTTACCTTCATATCTCTATTTACCTTCTTCAGGAACTTTACTATTCTCTATCTTCCTCTCATTTTAAATTCTCTACTTTGCCCTTTGGCCTCTCTACTGCACAAAGGGTATGCACAAAATGCCAAGCTACTGTGACTGCCTTCTACACGCTCCAATGCATTCATATTTTCCTTATCTAGATGACCTGTTGCTTCAGGCACCTTCTCCCAGTCAATTATTGCAGGGTCTACAGTTCAACATGTTTCTTCAAAGTCCAGGGTTACCATCAACTTCCAAAAGTCCGTCCTGACTCCCTCTCAGGATCATGTGTATCCGAGTTGCCAGATTCAGATGATGCCAATATTGGCCTCTCTTCTGCCTCCAGAGTTTTATAGGTTCATAGGTTCATATGTGTTTACTAGGCTAATGACCACAAGGGTATCTTTAAACCCAGCCATGCATTCCACATCTCTGGCAGGTTCTGATACCCTTCTTAAGTGTACACATGGGCCTGGGAAATGAACCATTTACAGGTTACCTATGTCCATTAGAGACATTGGTACCAAACCAGGGATAAATTTCTGGTTTCCCATCCAATTGTCCAAGCTGCACTCAAATTGGGTTAGGGAAGATCTCCGCTTCACATAGATGGGGAGCCTGTTCCATGGATGTGGTAGTCTCCGGGATACATACCTATCTCTCCAGCAGGTCCTATTTATATCACAGGCAAGGTTTGAGTGTTTAGAATGGTTAATTTTGGTGCTGTTTATTTTGTGAATATGCAGGAAGCCCAAAGTGGGGGTCTGACAATGCCCTGTATGCCAGGCACAGATCTCCCCTCAAAACCCTGTAGGAGACAGATTACTGGGATATGGCCTTGAGGCAGTCTGCATAGGACATTTTACTTATGCCCTGTATTCTTTTAGTGAGGAACCTCTGCGGATGTTCCAGTTGTTGGATTTGCCTGGTTAGGTACATACCAAAGGGGCATTGTACATTATGATAGGTCTGATTAATGTCGAATTCACTGGAACAATGACTTCTTTGGACTTGGATGCCATACCTTTGTTTATAAGTTGCGCAATATAGAATGATTTCCTCACCACTGTAGACACATAATGGCCAGAGGCTAGATTACTATCCATGTGTGTCCCTAAGTCCCTGACTACTGGGTCAACTCTAAGGGTGTGCTGTCGATATAATTACTGGGGTGGATGACTTCCCAAAGGATACTATCATGCATTTAGCATTTAGTTTTAGTCCATGACTGATTACCAGTTGTTTGTCTGTGTCAGACCCTCCTGGTGAACATTTGTCAGTGTGAGATTTAATGACAGCTCCTAATTTGCAATCTGCAAATTTAATCAGCCAGTGACCACTTACATTGGCCTTGACTTCTGAGAAGTAAATGCCAAAAAGAAAAAGTCCAAGGAGTGATCCCTGGGGGACTACTTGTGAATGACCTCTTTGTAGAGGTGGAATCCCCAATTCTAACTTCCTGGGTCCTATCTGTGAGCCAGTTGGCTATCCACTGGGTGACATACTGGTTTGTACCCAACCTTTTGAGTTTCAGTGCCCAAGTGGGGTATCTTGTCAAATGCCATGGCCAGGTCAAGGTAGCCAGTGTGAATGATTTTGCCCTCATCCATTGCTTTGGTGACCTTCTCAAAGAGGCCCACCAGGTTAAGTAGGCCCTTGACAAAACCAAACTTGGTTGGGTCCAGTGACTGGAGGTTTACTATATCTGTTGATCATCTCCATGATAATTCTTTCCATGGCTTTACATGTAAGACTAGTGAGACTTACGGGTCTGTAGATAGCCCACCTTTGTGCAAAGGGATGACTGTTGCCTTTCTCCATTCGTGAGGCACAAAGCCTGTTTGGAGGCTACAGTTAAATAGTAATTCCAGAGGCCCTGACCTTTTAGAAGGCATCCTGGGATATTGTCTGGACCCATTGATGCAGTGTTCTTGGGCTTAGAGAGAGCATTAAGGACCTGTTCCCTAGTGATAGCAGGGGAGTTATATTTGATGATATTTCCTGAAGGAAGGTTGAGAGGGAGAGAGGGGTAAAGCTGGAGGTGAATTTATCACCCAGGAGGTTTGCTATATCTTCTGGCTCAGTATAGGTGTCTCCATTTACAATGAGACATGCACACAATTGTGCATTGCCTTTGAGGTTGTGGACATAGCTAAAGAATGCTTTGTGATTTTCCTTTGCCTGCGAGGCCAAACTTCAGATTTGGCTTTGGTAGATATTTGTTCTCCAAGTTGTTTAGTTTGATGAGGGTGCTTTTATGCTGCTGGGTGCTGCACCTCCTAATTTTTGCCATGATTTTCTTCCTTCTGTTATACAGCCTATTGATATTGTCATTCCACCAGGGTGGCTTGTGTTTTCAGTTAGTTCTGTACTCCTTCCTGGTGGGTACAGCTGCCTCTATGTAGCTTTTTGTCATTGACAGCCTTCTTTCAGTCTTCCCCTGACTGCCATAGCAGCCAGGGAATTTCTTGGGTCCCAGGATTTATGACTTCTTCTATTCCAATGCTCCCTGTTGCCAGACTGCACATCACAATCTGACTTTCAGTGTAAAACTCTAGTTACAGCCCAGATGACTGGGTTCTATTAGCAGCTTGGCTATCTGAGGAACTGGCAGTGAGGCGAGTACCAATGTCAAGGGGAGAGTATCCTTCATCGTGGCACTCCTTGAGGAGATGCATGGTACACAGAGGAAGCACCCCTTGGATTACTCAGGGATGGGGAAGGGACAGAATATGGTATGTCAAATCCCTTCCCCTCATAGGAGCATTTTGAGACCCTGCCAGGACACCAAGTTCCAAGTCACCCCCAGCTCAACACGTGAAAAAAAAGGAAGGAAGGGCTGGTAGACATGGCAATGGGAGTTGAATGCCAGAAAGAATAAAGCATGAGTTGAGAGAAAACTACAAAGCCAAACTGTCACTAAGATAGCAGTTAAGCAAAGACGTGGAGAAGCCAGGACTTCAGTTCAACTTGTCCACAGGCTGAACCCCTCTAGTGAGGGTCCTGTAATGCAGTGCACCCTACCAGTCACAGCAGAGTATGAAGCATATGGATAAGTTTTTCAAAACTATCTCACTTAATCATGTATCCATGCTCTCATTGGTTTTATGGTGCAGTTCAAAGTATTCATACCATGTATTTAGCTGGCATAGACACCACTTCCAACAATGCCATTGGCATAGACACCACTTCCAACAATGCCATTTAAGAAATATGGTCACTGCTTCCTTCTAACCTCTTGAAAAAGACTGCAAGTCTAGCTATTCTCTGCACTTAAATTATCCAGACATTCAACACTGCAGGGTCACTCATGCAGGAACACAAATGCATGTGACACTTAGTGCAACTCAATTGAGGCCTATTTAACCATGTACTCCCTATAGACATGGCACTTGCATTTCTACTGCTGTGCCATCTAGAGTTACAAAGGACCTTTTGTAAGAGCTACACACATGAACCACCAATTCCACTATTAGTGCCACAATCAATACCAATTTCACAATTATTTAGACTACACAGCTAAAGCTTTAAGACATTAAATCATGGTGAACTGCACTGCAGTATTTGCTACACACACCAACACCGTTCAATTCATCTCTTCAGTGGCAATAACATAGAAAACTGAATGCAACATTAAACATTTAATGCGTTTAAAATCTCTATCACAATTTGTGAAAGATGAGAAATTTTACAAATCATATATAAAAAAGGGTGATAACCAAGTGGGAAAGTTAATCATGTTACAAGATAATCTGAAACGCTGCAAGACAAAATGGATGGAAAGTTTAAGACAGTCAGTAACCCTGACCAATATGCCCACTGGTTTTATTCAGGCATTTTTGTCCACTTGTAATTAAAAGCCATTAGTAACATTTTTATTTGAGAGGTAAGCCATTCTCATCAGTACAATACAAGCATAAAACTCATTAGCAATGTGTACAGGAATCATTCAATATTCCTCTGGAAGAATTTGAATGTTACTGTGGTTACAGATACCGTTTCCTGTGGTGACAGTACATGATTACAGAAAGCAGAATAAGGTACCCTTCCAGCCTGCACATTCAACAGGCACATCAATAAAATGGATGTAGATCCTAAAGAAAAAAGGAAACATGGTTATAAGCAAAAGACACATTACAAATACAGTCCAACAGAGTCAATAAACCTGAACCCAGTTTATAATTAAACAAGTACAGAAGGGAGAATCTCCTGGATACAAGTCAGCCAATGGCAGCAAAGTACACTGTATGTAAAGCCCCAGCATTCCCCACTTGGGTCACTAAACATACCTTACAACATGTCAAACTAAGGAAAAGAACCCTGTCCCAATCACATGATGGGAGACTTAGATGTCCACGTGGCATCATCTACAGTTCAAACACTTGAATTCAATAAATCCTTTCTATGGGAAAATCCTTTAAAATCTCCCCTAGTTGTTAAGCATGGTAGTAGAGATGCAAAATCTATGTGCATGCTATGGTTGCCTTTAAACTAGCATTATGAGTTGATCAGAGCCCTCTGATCTTAAAAGTGCAGAACATTTTGGACCACATATCCAAAGCCACCCCCTCACCCCTAACAAGCAAGCTTGCTCAGAGTATGGAGGAGTTATGGTGAAGTTTAACAACCTCTCAAAATGTAACTAGGAATGCTGAGGAAAGGGCAGTCTAATGTAATCTTCCTTGGACTTTGTCCACCATTTACACCTTTAATGGGGGGAGTTGAGTATGATTGTCAGATTTAATTTCAAAACCCTTGTCCCCTCCACACACTTGGAGGACACTTCAGAATGCAAACCAGGCTGAGGAGAAAATGTTTACCCAGGAAAAATTTCAGCCAATGGCAAGCTGAAAGTTACTCAACTTCTGACAATCACAAAGCCCTTAGATAAACTTACCAAGGAAACCCTTCCCCACTGTTCTGAAAAAGTAACAAAAGCTCAGGAGCAGTAGAAAAATCAGGAGACTGTTAGCTAATAAAAGATGGGGAAGACTAGCAATGTTAACTAAGTTACAAGTGTCGTTTCCATAAGAAGTTTGGGCAGAACTGTGCTTCAAGTGGTGGCCAGTATGACTGATAAATGGGACATGAAAGGACTGAAGATGTAGCCAAGTGTCCTGAAGACAAATGCCTGACATTTAAGAGGTATTTTTAAATATGGGGTCTCCATGGCTGCTCTGTGCCAGAGTTGGATTAAGAGGGGCTAACAGAGCTCCAGTTCCAGGCCTACATGTCTAACATAGACCTGTTTGTGTACAAAGAAGTTATGTACTCACCATAACGTTCCATATGAGTAGTTATACTTCATTTTTCTGCAACCTGTGGGTATTCAGATCCATATTGGATCTGAGAAAGCAACTTTACAAGCATCTGCTCCGAGCTCCAAGCTCATCCCCCTTGCCCAAAACACACCACCATCTCCTGCCTTCCCTCAGATCGAGTTTGCCACAACTCAAACTAATCAGCAACTCAAACTAGAATAAACCACACATTATTATCACATGAGAAGGTTTGGGGGAAGGAGGGTGGGAAGGTTGCAGAAAAATGAAGTATAACTACTCAGATGGAACTTCATGGTGAGTACATAACTTCTTTATCTGAAGTAGTTAACTTTATTTTATCTGGAACCTGTGGGACAGAGTCCCCAGCTACTTAGACTCCTGGGAGGCCCTCATAGAAGGATATTCCTGACCAGGTGAAGACAAACCTTTGTCTTTGTAAATTTGCAAAATACATAGTGTAATCCATCTAGCTACGGAAACTTTGGAGATGGCCTTACCCAAAAAGGGCTTAGAAAATTACACAAATAACTGGTCAGACTTATGGAAGGGCTTTGTTCTGTGTAAATAAAAACAAAGTTGTCTATGAACATCAAGCAAATGCAGTTTATATTCACCCTTGTTCTGAAAATTTGGGAAGAAAACAGGCAGGTTAATTGTTTGATTAGTGCTTGATTCAGAAGCCACTTTTGGTATGAAAGAAGGGTTTGTACAGAGAGAAACCCTGTCCTTATGGAATATCAAGTAAGGGGGCATGGCAGACAAGACCTGAAGATCGGAAACCCTCCTAGTCAATGTAATGGCCCCTAGGAAGGCTGTCTTCCATGATAAGAACTTCAAATCTGCTGAAGCTGCAGGTTCAAAGGAGGGAGCAACTAAGGCCTGGAAAACCAAAGTAAGATCCCAAGGAGGAACAGGGTTCTTGACCAGAGGATGTAAAAGAAAAGTGCCTTTAAGAAAAGCCTTACACAATCTAGAAGAGCATTCCAAACAAAGTCCTATGCACGGGGGACTGCACGGCCAAAACCATATCAGCAAAAACAAAAATTGGCCAGCAAAAGCAGACACGGATGCTAGAATAGATAATAAATCCTTTATTCAAAAAAATATTCAGACCGGTTTCGGCAAGAATTGGCTTCTTCAGTGTAGGACAAACATATAGTGCCCTGTTATCAAATGTAATATATACATAGTATAATCCAATAGGCAAACAGAAGTCATGAATATTAATGAAAAATGATAAAGTGAAATCCCAAAACTGCCATGAAGCCTAAAGCATTCAAAAAGCTTGAAGAATGAACAAGTGTAACACTTGAATAAAAAATCAACAATGTGAACAAATGCAAAAGAAAAAACATATAAATATGAACCAATGACTAAAATAATAAACCATATGGTAATACATATTCTGAGTTACATAATGAATGATTCAGATGATGAATTATAGAATGATCTGGACAAATATGAATGAATAGTAGAATAGCAAACATGACTAGCATACATATAATGTATGAATAATGAATAATGATGAATACCACCAAAAAAATGTAATAATAATAGACCAAAGATAATAAAACCATAGATATAAGAGACATGAGGCTAGACATTAACTGTTCGTCGATGTATAAAGACAGAAAAGCTCCACATAGTGGATCACTACAGATGGTCATTGAGGCCAGGAGGAAAAAGGCCCCCAAGGGTGACAATCCAATATTTCTTTTTATGATCCAAAAGACCATGCCAACCCTGTTTGTGACTCCGATCGCCCATAACACGATAAATAATCATAAAAGTGAATTTGGCTTGTGGATGTTTGAGAGTATGTTGGTACAGGGCATTAGTAGTTTTATGATTTCTAATATCACTGCGATGTTCATTGATTCTAGATCTGAGGGGCCTGGACGTTTGGCCAACATAAAATGCCCCACAGTGACAGTTGGCAAGGTACACAACCCAATCACTACCACAATTACCAAATATTTTGATGTTAAATACTTGACTGGTATTGCGACTGGAAAAGTCCTTAGATTTATTCATCAATGAGCATGACCCACAGTGACCACAGGGAAAGGAACCCACCAACTCCACTCCATGTAATGTAAGTTGTTTATGAGTGGCTCCCCCACTACCTATGTGTTTGTAATGAGATAAATATGAGCCCAATGTTTTGCCCCGTTTGTAAGCAAAGCGACACTGTTGCCCCAAAAGTGACCTCAATTGATCATTGGCAAGCAAGATGTTCCAGTGTTTGTTGATGACGTTCCTTATCATGTTAATATTTCTACCAAAGGTAGTGATGAATCGAGGGGGAGCCCCCAATCTGGTATCCCGCTCTGTTTTGTATTCCAACAACTTATCCCTGCTAATCTGGTTGACCCGGCATCTGGATAAGTGGACATCCTGGTTATCATAACCCCTGCTGGTAAATCTCTGACATAAATCCATGCAAGCTAGATCATATTCTGCCCCATTTGAACTAAGGCGCTTGATGCGCATGAATTGTGACACAGGAATACTCCTGATAATGTGGCGTGGATGCATACTGGTAGCATGTAACAAAGTATTGTATTGTAGGTATTTATGGAAAACCTTAGTTGATAGTGTAAGGTCCTGATTCTTGGTGACTGTAACATCCAAAAAGTTAATGGTATTCTGATCATATGATAAGGAGAATTCCAGTCCCCATATATTACTGTTAAGGTATTCAACAAATTCGCGTAAATAACCCAAATCAGCACACCACACTAACCAGCAGTCATCCAGATAACATTGCCAGATGTCCATCTCAACCTGATAAATATTGTGTGAATTGTCATAAATCATGTACTCCTCAAAATAAGCCATAAAAAGGTCAGAATAAATGGGAGCGAAAGACGCTCCCATTGCTGTACCTTGCAATTGCCAGTAACACTGGCCTTGAAAGTAAAACACATTTTTATTGAGTACATGTTCTGACAAACAAATGAGTAGAGTGTTAAATCCCGGTGTGTACAGATTTACCCTGTTCAGCCAATATTGAAGAGATTGTAGGCCTGCCCAATGTGGAATACTGGTGTATAAAGCCTTGACGTCCAAAGTACACATATACCACCCTGGTTCTATCTGGGTATCCTGGATTATCTGTAGGGATTGGGTTGTGTCCTGCAACCTTGCCCTAACCAAGCCCAACAAAGGTTTAAGATATTTTGTGAGAAAGGCTGATAGAGGTTCCGTTAGTGATCCTAATCCAGAAACAATAGGTCTACCAGGAGGTTTGATTAAAGATTTGTGAATTTTAGGCAAAAGATATAAAATCTGTTGGTGAGGTTCTGATACAGTTAGGGATGATAGACATTTTTTAGTAATGATCCCCTCCTCAAAAGCAAGATTTAAAAAAGAGTCAATTTCCTCTTTAAAATGCGGAGTTGGATCTATGGACATGTGCATATAGCAAGTTTTATCTGATAGTTGTGACAATCCCTCCTGTATATAATCATCTGAATTAAGTACCACCACAGCACCTCCCTTATCAGCTGGGAGAACCGCTATGTCTTTGTTATTACGTAGTTGATCCAATGCCAACCTATCACATGTAGTAAGATTATTTTGTAACATAATATGACCATGATTTTCAAAATGAAGGTCCCTGCATACAGATTCCATGAAAATCAAAACATATTTATTCATGGGTGGTTGAAACACAGATCTACCAAACCTAAAATCATCCGATGTATGTGAACTGTCCTGAGCAAAAAACAATTTCAGATTGAGGTTGCGACAAAAAGCCTGAAAATCCTGAATAATATGATATTTGTGAGAGAAAAAAGCTGGTATGTAATTAAGGCCCCTGTTCAATAGGGCTGTTTGTTCTTCTGATAACAGGGTTCTAGAAAGATTTAAGACATTTTGATTTGATACCTGGGCTGTACCTATGTCAGAAAATTGTTGAGTAAACCCTGAAAAGAAATGTCCGGAGGTTCTTTTCTTGTGCTTCCTGCCCCCCCGATGCCCTGTGTCACATCTAAAGGGATGTTTTTATTACTTTTCTTTCTGTTGGGTGATCCCCTATCAGAAACCCCTTCACTATCCATACAGGAAGAGTCATCCCCTGATGTACTATTAAAGGAACTATCCCTATTTTTTAAAATAGATCTAGGCCTCTTTTTGGTACGGCTGGGCCCTGACCTTTTTTGATCAGTTTCAGCAAATCTGACTGATCGACTGAACTCAAAGGGTTTGCCCCTTTGATAATCTGAAAAGTCTCTGTGGAACTTTTTGATTTTACGTTCCTTAATGATCTTTTCATGTTCAGTCAGATCTTTTGATAATTTTTTAATGTTATCTTGATATTTCGGAGAGGATTCAAATTTGCTAACATCTGAACATAATGTCTTAATCTCTTGAATATTCATATCAACAATCCTTTCATAATATTGTAATAATATATTCACAAATAACATGGACCCCACCTGTAACGCTTCCTTCCAATCTTGATTTAACTTATCATCCGGTCTCCCAACTAGGGGTTGAAGGCGTATTCTAAGCCCCCTTGGGGCCATCTTCTGGGTAGAGTAGGCTCGAAACAATTTAAGATGCCATATATTGGATCTTAGTGTTTTAAATCCCTTAGTAAGGGAATGAAAGAACATATCACAATCTACGGATATGGATTGTTCAGTGGTGTCCGGATCATTGTTTGGTGGGGTGTTGATCTCAAAAACACCTATATCCTGCCTATCAGCACATAATCCGGACAAAATACTATCCAGGTCCATGCTGTGAATAAATATGGGTGGTAGCCCACACCACTAAGAAAGGATGAGTTATACAATGTGGTTTAGGAACCCCAAGCGTACCAAAAAGTGGATATGGTCCCCGTAATAATTGTATTCCAAATTTAAAAGGGATACTCCCAATAGATGGCACCTAAACCAAGCGAAAAGGGCAGGAAGCACACCAAAATTCCAAAAATGAGTTTTAAGAACAGATCAAATCCAATACCAGAGAATTGGCTAATAGACACAATGAAGTGTAATTAAAGCCAATATTATGGCAATAAAAATTACCAAACAAAATAGATCAAATCATTGTAGCCCAGTTTGTGGTTATATGGAAGAAAGTAAATTCAATACACATGAAGACAAAATAACAAACTGCCCAAGATATAGATAACTATATTATTGAGACCATTTATTCTGTGGAACCAAACAGTGGATGTGAATCCAAAAGGACAAAGCAATGGTTTACACCTTTAAAGATATTCTAAGCTGCATAAGAAGTAATGTTAGGGGCTAGAATAAAAATATTATAATATAAAGTCCCAAATTGGGAATATAGATTTAGTCCTGTATATATTGATGCCAATACAAGTAGTACATATATGACTCAACTGTCTATGCAATATGGTTGATCAAAATCATCTTAAGGACATAAATCCACTATGTTAATTGCTCTAATTAACAATGAAGCAAAACCAATATAATGATAGTAAATCAATATGTCCAAGAACCACCAACAACTCCCTATAATAATGATGCGAAAGTTGGCTATATGTATAAAATGCCTGACATTACATAAATTATAATAAAAACCCAGAAATATCAAATTGCAGCAAAATGAATGTTAGAATATAATAATATATTCGACCTATAGAAATAGCATTTAGGCTAAATTCAGTAATGTATATTGAATACCGTATGCCCAATGAAAAAACGCCACAAGTGGTCAAATAGAACTTGGCCTGGTAATACAAAAAATGTACTGAAATAGTGAATTGTCTTCCTAGAACAGCATAACTTGGTCAGCAATGAAATAAAAATTGTAACAATAATACCATGTTAACACATCTTAGGAATATAACCTGTTCTATAGTCATAAAGTCTGTATGTCTGTAAGACCCCAACAGACCACAAGAAAAAAAGAGAACAAGTAATATCACTATAATCCCCCCAAACATGATCACCTGATGTTATATAATAATTGAAAACATATAGATTCCAATCTCTGAACAAATCGGACCAACTGTATTCAAAATCATTAAATATCCTAGGTGTTCCCTAAGTATAGAGAAATCATACAGACTAGTAATACCAGACCTCACAAAAGTGTAAAGAAATATATGTGCCTGAGCTTCAACACATGTGGAATTCAAAAACATGAATTTGCAATTGTATAAACACAAATCACACAACCCACAGTATTAATAAGAAATGACAATGTCCGAGGAGACCTAAAAGCCTCAATAATCTGTCATGAATGTCATTCAAAAAAATATAAGAAAATATCCATGGAGCAACTGTAAGGTTAGCATAAGGTATACCCAACTTGACAAAACATCGAGCGTTACTCTTACGTGTTGACCCGTTGCCTGAATATGTAACAAAAACTAGGCGTGTACCCTCCAACTGATGATATGTCCCACAATGGATATAGTTCTCATAGTCCCAAACAACCATCCATAAGCCAGAAAAATGTTCGATGATGTCCCAACAATTCTTGATGAATTTAGATGAAAAAAGGTACAAAATGTAGTTCACGGTTACATTGAGTTCTTGATAAACACTAAAAAGTAAGACACATAGTCCCCGGTTGGTATAAGTTAAATTCCCTTAGGTGTATTCTCGTTCAACTCCAGCAAGCACAAACTGCGAATAAATGTAAGGAGTTTCACAAAATTTGCGCCAATAATGTAATTCACAGTTGCTCAGAGTTCTTAATAAACCCTAAGAAATAAGACAAATGGTCCCCACTTAGTATACGCTAAATTCCCTTCAGTGTAATCTCGTTCAACTCCATCTAGCAAAGACTAGGAACAGATGTACAAATGTTCACAAAACTCACGCCAATATGACACTCATAGTGGCCATGAAATGTCCAAAAAATAAATATTATGCTGAAATAGTATTCTCCCCGTTCTTAAGAACATCAGTAGTTTTTGCTTCCCCCTAGTTTCAAGTAAGCAATAGTAGGTAGAAAAAACACGTAATCCCCTGCGACCAAATCCGGATATCAAAAATTGTGATTCAGTTCACCACTGTCAAAAAGTGGAAAACAGTATCAGTTAGGCAAAGCGAAACAAGATGAAACTCTCACAAACCTGAAGTAAACTTCTTCACCAAACTCACGCCAATACCCAACTTTCATACTGAACAATAAAGTGCCCAGTATCACATAATAAACGGAATCCAATCAAGCGAAAACACAATTCACGATATATTTAGATGGTATTGTCCAAAGTTATTGATCCACAAATGGTAGTAGAGTCAATGAAAAGCTTACATATATAGCAAACCAGGGATTTTGGCCGAGACTGCATATCAAAGGCCTACTCAATTGCGTCAAAACGGCATGATCCACAAGAAACAGAAACCATTAGGCGACTGGCGTAAAACACGACTTCCATCAACAGGAACAAAAATAGTGTCCAAAAACGAAAACCCCAGAGTAAAAAGGAAGAAACTCTGCGGGTATAAAGTACAAAAAAAAACAAAATTATTATCAGCCTTGAAAAAGGGAGATACACATCCACTGCTCGGTCCCACAGCAAGTGTCAGTAGACCATTCCAAACAAAGTCCTATGTCTGCTTTTGCTGGCCAATTTTTGTTTTTACAATCTAGAAGAGGCCAGTGCATTCCCATTCTCGCCGACATGGAAATTCAAAATAGCTGCTAGTTGCACTTTCACAGTGGAAGAACTAGCCCCTTGCTGAAAAAATGCTGGTAAGAAATTCAGCACTGCAGATACAGGGGCTTTAAAAAGATCCAGCTTTCTCTGAGAAGCCCAAATAGAGAATCGTTTCCATTTACTGTGGTAAATCTTCCTAGTGGAAGACTTATGAGCCGCCACTAGAATAGTTTTCACTGAAGACGAAAGACCGTGAGTCCTGGCAATCAAGGGAACTGGAGCAACCAAGCTGTCAGCTTGAGGCTGTCCAGGTTGGGCGGACAGGTGCCTGAAGGATGAGAAATGAGATCCGGGCAGGGATCTAGAATCCAAGGAGGAGCTAGAACATGAGACCAGAGGAAGGGGAACCAAAGTTGACGAGGCCAGAATGGGGCAATGAAGATCACCTTGCACCCCAGTTGGCAAGACTTCTGAAGAAACTTTGGAATGAGTGGTAATGGGGGATAAGCATACAGTAGCCTGGGAGGCCAAGCATGGACTAGAGCATCTCTGGGGGGGTCCCCTGGTGTGGGAATCAGAGCAAAGAACTCATTGCACTTTGCATTGGAAGGAGATGTGAAGAGATCGCAACAAGGCTGCCCCACGCAAAGATCATCGCCTTTGCTATCGACTGTTTCAGAGACCACTCATGTGGCATTAGAATAGCCCGACTCAATTTGTCCGCTAAAATGTTGGAGCGTCCCGGGATGTGCATTGCAATCAAAAAACGGCTGGTGGAGATCACCCACTCCCAAACTCTCATGGCTTCGTGACACAGAGGGTAAGATCTAGTTCCTCCTTGTTTGTTGACTGAATTGCAATAATCCCCAGAGGAAGAACAGTGTGGAAGGCCTGCAACACTAAAAGCACTGCTCTCATCTCCAGAACATTGATGTGCAATCTGGTCTCAATCTGGGACCATGTGCCTTGGACCGTCCTCCCCAGATAATGCCATCCCACCCGAGCTTGGAGGCGTCCATGGTCACTGTGGCTTGGGCTGTGGATGGAACAAATAGGCATCCAACTATAATCTCCAGAGACTGGAACCACCAGAGAAGTGATGGCCTGCAGGCTTTGCTGATGTGAATTGGGTATTCTATGGGGAGATCCAGGCAAGACCACTGTACGGCTAGAGTCCATTGTAGAACACACATGTGAAGACGCACACAGGGGAGGATAGAAATTGCTGCAGCCATAGAGCCCAGGGCTCTAAGAACATCCGCCATCTTTGGTAACCTGTGGCAAAGAATTAGTGATACATGAGCCCTTAGACTCTGGACCCTTGGACTCTGGAAAACGTTCAGTTGAAGGGTGTCCAGCTGTTCCCCAAGTCCAAGATCTGTACTGGATTCAAGAGTGACTTGGGAACATTGACCGTACATCCTAACAGATCTGCAAGATGTAGGAAGAAGTCTCTGACTTAGCAAAGAAGACACGTGGTGGAAGCAGTGAGGAGCCACTCGTCTAGGTAAGGGAATACCTGAATCCCCTGAAGCCTTAGGTGAGCCGCTATGACTGCCATTACTTTGGTAAACACCCTGAGGGCTGTGGTGAGACCGAAGGGTAGGGTTCGGAACTGGAAATGACTGGTGAAGGAATCTCCAGGAGCTTCTGTGAATCTTGATATGCCAGTTAGCATCCTGGAGGTCTACTGAGCACATCCAGTCACATTCTCGAAGATAAGGTAGAATAGACTGTAGGGTGAACATCCAGAATTTCTGTTTGGCGACAGCCAGGTTTAAGGTTGACAGGTCCAAAATGGGTCTGAGGTCCCCCATCATTTTTGACACAAAAAAGAACCTGGAGTAAACGCCTGACCCAGACTGGTCAGGGGGACTGGTTCAATGGCTCATTTTTGAAGCAGCTTGGAAACCGCTAGTGCTGCCGTCTCCCTTTAAGTGGGTGGAACATCTGGGAGGCATTTTGGTTGGATAGGAGGGGCAACAAACGGGATGGTGTAACCCCTGGATATTATTTGAAGCACCCAATGATCTGCAGTTATGGACTCCCATGCTATTGGGTGCAATGATAATCTTCCCCTGACTGCCTCCAGAGTAGGACAGTCAGGCAATCCCTCAGGGCTGCTGTGTGGGCCTGTTTGAGAAGGGCTCCCTAGACCCAAAGTTCCTCTGACCCCCTCTGCCTCTGGGACAGCATCTGTCATGTCCCCTCTGCCTCTAGGGGATGAGTTGTTTTGAGAGTCCCAGGAAAACTGTGATTTCTGGAACCACATCTTCTTTTGCCCTCTCTGATTCCTGGAAAAGGATCTTTGAGGACTGGAGAAGCGGATTCCGATGGCAGACAAAGTCTTCACATCTTTTTCTCTCTGGACAAGGGTGTCACATATGGTCTTCCCAAAGAGAGAAGAACCATCAAAGGGAGCATTCATAAAAGACGCCTTGAAGGGGTCCGCAAACTGACACAGTCTGAGCCAAGTGTGTCACCTCATAGCTACGCTGGTCCCAGCCACCCTAGCTGATCCTTCCGTAGCATGAGAAAGGAGGTGCATGGACGTGTTTGACACTGATTTCAGAGTAGATATCTTCACGGAGAAAAGATGGTTGTTCTCCTGCGACAACTACTCTGGGGGCGACTCAGCTAATGCTGTAACTAGGTCTTGCTGCAGTCATATAATGTGTGCCAAGTAGTTCAGCACTCATATGGAAAACGTCACTGAAGAATACACTTGCTTCCCAAATCGATCCACCGTTCTGGACTCCTTATCCGGAGGGTGGACCAAAGAACTCTCTTGAGCCAGTTCCCTCTTGGTGGCTGCTGCAACCACCATAGCATCCACAGGGGATCCCTTATACCATGTGTGTCTGACAGTGGAGAGACGAAGGTGTTTAGGTATCGGTTCTATGGTGTCAGGCTTCTTCCATGCCCATGTGGTGATAAGATCCACTAAGGGATCCACTGGTGGAGACACCCAGGATACAGATGGGCTCATGCCAAAAGCCTCCAGGAACACTGATTCATCCGTAGAAGGTTTTGGGGCTGACCAACCTTCCCTCTGGTGGAGGATCTCCATGATGTCTCCAAAGCAGACATCCTCAGGAGGTGATCTGGGGGAACCTTCTCCTTCATCTAAATCAGTGTCTTCTGTAAGGGACTCAGGGGAGTCCAGGTGTCTCCTTTTGCAAGTGTGCTTACGAGGACCCTCTTCAGTGGAACTCTCTGAAGAGGGCTCATGAGTTATGAGGGGTTCCTCCGGGGGAACCGCCTGGGGCTCTTTTAGCACAGGCTGT
This sequence comes from Protopterus annectens, assembly GCF_019279795.1. Taxonomy (NCBI): domain Eukaryota; kingdom Metazoa; phylum Chordata; order Ceratodontiformes; family Protopteridae; genus Protopterus; species Protopterus annectens. Next base: position 704,223,780 of record NC_056733.1, on the reverse strand, counting down.
CCCTGAGACAAGCTGAAGGGAGTCATAACCAAATCTGAGGGATTCTGTATGGAATCCAAGGAAATAGGCTAGGGTCTCAAACCCTGGGAGAAAACCCTCTCCACCACGTTAAACGCCAATGGAGAGCACACCCCCTTAGAACCCAACAAGGAGGAAGCTCTCCCTGGGTCCACCGTGAGGATCAGGGCCGAGGCTAGGGTGGCTGGAGCTCTGAAGGAACAGCTTGGATCCAACAAGGTCAGAGCCAAAGACACAGCCATCCCCTCGAGTCCGACTCCCCGTCCCCGGCCCTGAGAGTTGCTCGGATCTGAGCTGGTCAGATCCAAGGAACGCAAGTTAATAGCCGGAGTCGAGGTTGGAGGAACCATCGGTGCCGAATCCCCAGCCCCGAAGATCCTCAGATCCATATACCCCAAAAACCACAGGCCAGACTGGGGAAGGAGAAATCGGATGAAAGAATGGCATGGAGGTCCCCCCTCCAGAGGGAGAGGGGCCTGACAAGACTCCCATCTGGATTTGGGTCCAAATGAATCTCATCATCCTGTCCATATCCATTTCAGAAAGACTCCAAGTCAAGTGCAAGGAAGCAACTGACTCGGATCTGGCTGGTCACTAGGAGGATCTAGAGGAAGGCCTTGGCTCCATAGACCCCATCGGCTTCAGGGGAAAATCTGGGGGAGTGGTGCTGAGGAGAAACAGGTCTCGAGACCTTGGAAGGTGGGCTAGGGAAGGACTCCCGATCTGGAGACCGTTTACGAGGCCTATCCCCTTTCTTCTCTCTTTCTCTCCCTCTGTCCGCATCCTTGTGTTTTTTTGTCTCTCGCTTTCACATCCCCTTCAGCAGGTCTAGCGGGAGGGTGAGTCACAGCCTGAGGGGGGGGGTTGGGTGGGAGTTGAATAAGCCGAGGCCAAGGCTGAAGTATCCAAAGTAGCTGCTGGAAGCAGGTCTTTTGCTACCAATTTGGCCTTTCTATCTTTCAGGGCCCTTGGGTTAAATCCTGCACAAACACTGCATTGGGCAAACAAATGAACTATGCCCAGGCAAACAACACAGAGTGTGACCATCTGCTAGTGAAAGCTTATGGCCACACTCTGTGCATTTTTTAAATGTAGGTTTTGGCTGTTCAGACATCCTAAAACAACAGCAGCCACACCTAGAAAACCCAAACACACTACCTGACCATGCACACACTAAGGGAAGGGCCTACACAAAACTACCTCACAAAAACTATAATTTTTTTTTTTTTTTTTACAACTGATGAACAAGCATTAGGGGGAGGAAAAATGCCCACAGGTTGCAAATAAAATGAAGTTAACTATTTCAGATTGTATATTCTCCCAGACTAGCCTGAAATGGTGTGTTGTCACACCAAGTGACTGGATCCCTTTTCAGCTCAAGATACATAATCCAGCACTGGTTTATGCCAGTGATATTCAAATTTTAATGTTTTGTTTACTGGAAAATTCCAACTGGGCACACGGCCCATTTTCAGTGGTGGCAGAAAGAAAAGTTCCATACACAAAGTTATGGATGCCATCACATTTCCACATTTGCAAATACAAATATATTATACAGATTCAGTAAGAAGACATACATTTGTCCACAGTAAAACAATGATAGAAAAAGGCTCCCAAACATACTCAGTATAGCATTGGTGTTTAAACAATGCAAGTTTTCTACATGGGGTAAGGATGTCATGCCAACTGTCACCATCTCTTGATTCATTGCCACTCAGTCATGCCCAAGTGAGACAGGTTTTCTCAGAAACAATCCATCCTCTCTTTGCATGAAGTTACCTCTTGCCCTCTTTGCCCCAAATCTTCAGATTTTCTTAATCTGTTTGACCTTCTCTGCGGTTGGAGATACTTTAGCTTCTGCTCCGATGTCCTCATTTTGTAGTCCATGCCACAGTGTGCATCCTACCACCAGTCTAAGGCTCTTCATCTCCATCACCTTTAGCCTCAATCGCTCTGCGTTTACTGCCCAGGTTCTTGTACCATATAGTACTGGACACATTGTTTTGTACACCTTACGTTTCAGCATCTTTGGCATTCTTCTCTCACATTACCCTTGACAATGCTAGTTTGCTACAGTCCCTCTTATTCTACCTTTGACCTCCTCAGAGATACTTGCCTGTTCCACTTTACCATTCTATCTCAGTTCTCTTCTGATTTCCCCTCATTTGCTGCCATTACAACTATCTGTATTCAGTTTCATTCCATGTGCTTTCAGTTTTGCATTCCACTCCCCTAGACTTTACTGAAGTTCTTAGTCAGCCTTTAATGCCACATCTGCATACAGCAGCTTTATTGATCTATCCTCCCAAACATGTTTGCTGTAGTTGTATGAACAGTAGTGTGCTCAGAGCTGAACCCTGATGCATATCCACTCCCACTGGGAACTCCTCTGTGAGGCCAAATACTGTCTGTACGTGAGTCACTGGGTCCTTGTACATGTTTATGAGACTTCAGCTGCAGGACTGCCTTAAATAGCTTTCTTAGGACCTTGTCATATGCTTTCTCCATTGTCCAGTTGAACTCTTTCCTCATCTCTAACTTCAACCATCTGACTCTCTGCAAACATCAGGTCAGTTCTGTATCTTGATCTGAATGAGGACTGTTCATCTCACATCTTCCTTCTACTCTGTATTTATTTATATGCTGAAATATGTACTGCTTGTAGTTGCAAGACTGGGTGAGACAGAGTTGTAGCAGGCTCTAGTACCTGGTACCAGCTCCTAATATAGAACCCCATCCCCCTTCAAGTTGAGCTCCCCCAAAAAACTTCAACTTTTACTGCAGCCAGCAGAGGATCCTACAGCAAGAACCAAGCCATCCCCTCAGCTTGAAGAGGGAAAAGGACTAAACTACAGTCAACATCAAACTTCTTGTAATGGCGTTCAGAAATTCCCGTGCAGAAAAAATGCAGACTAGCACTTTGATCCTGCCACCAAACACTTTGTACCTGGGGCAGCTGCTCCTTCATATCTCTCAGCACAAGAAATCTGTACAAAGCTGGAAATAATGGCGGGCAAAGGCCCAACTGCTCCTATAAACTTAGGAAGTTGCTTGAATGACAGAAGTTGCTTTATATATTTCTGAAGGATATGAAGTATGAAACTCGAATATCTGTCATTTAGTATTTACTAACTTCAGTTCAAAGATTTGTCAGAAAACCACAAATGTCATGAGGAACAGACAAAAAAAAAACTGTAAAATATCTTGACATTCTGCAAAAATCTGGACAGTTGAGAGGTATGTCCTTTACCCCACCTTTTTATGCCTCTAGGGGTAGCCTTAGCCAGAAGAGGTGCTTAATGGCACTGCAGTACTGCAGTGATAACAGTAAGCTTTATAGAAGTGAAATTTGACTACTTATGTAACACTGCTAAAGTCTGCAGCTGTGTGGCTTGGAGGTTGTTGAAAACTGGGGAGTCGTATAGCAGGGGGGGGTGATAGGAGGCAAGCTTTGTCCTGCTACTTGTCAAGTATAGCCACTTCTATAACATAAGCAAACATGTTATGATCAGGGTTGCCAGGTAAAGATGCAAAGTGTAAACATGGTGCTTTATACATTGGTCTTAAGCTAACGCGGGAATTTTCCTAAGTTTAAATACTGGAATGGTAGCTCCATTTTCTACAGACTACTTTTTGTACAAGTAAAGCTATTATGTTTTCCATCAAGTAGCAGCAGGAGACTTGACAGCTACAAGCAGTTACTGAAGAATGCTCCGGCATTTGTACAAGCCATGATTAGTGGAAACAAGCATGAAAGCTTGAACTTAAAGCCTTTGCAGGTAGACGCAGCCCAACAGAGCACATTAGGGGTAGACTGTACTGTGCCTAGAAAGGAGGAAACCTGACAGCATGTAGTCTTTTAAAGCATAAGCTCTGTTTGAACAGGGCAACCAGGCAGGGGTGTTGTCACTTTGCATTATGCAAGAGTCATTGCCAATAAAATAAGGGACTCGTATTCAAACATAACTGGTAATGCATCAGGATGAATTAGCCTTATTTGGATATGCCCCCCTTGGAATGGATTTGTCCAGACGTGAAACTACTGAATTCCCCCAGGGAACTTTAAAGGCCCTGAACAATATCTTCCATATGGACCGCCTCAAAGCAGTCTCACTGTAAACTATATACCCACATGAATTGTTTCGGCAATCTCCATATCTATATTGATGCAAGTATGAATTAAAAGGATTCTATTAGAAGCCAAGGCTATGGAAGACCAAGAAAAAAGTCAGAATATGGAAACTTTATGGATAGCAAGGCAAGTTGAAGTGTTTCTAGTCCTGACATACAGGTCAAGCATATTTCAGCCAGAGAAGTTGGATAGTTTGTAGTTGAAAGAATTTGAGAGAGGAGAGCAATTGTCAATTGGATAAGATGTCTCTCCCCACAGAACAAAGGGAGATATTTTTACAAATCAGTAGTACCAACCTATGCTGTCGGGGCTCATGTAAACAGAAAAAGTGAAAAGGCATAATTGACCCAGGTGGGGTTTAAGACTAGGGTTTTAGGAAGCAAGCCCTTAACAATAAAGAAGTAGCTGAAAGTAGTCAAACTAAAGACAATGAGAAAGATTTTACCAAAAGGGATGACAGCAAACAGCAGCATACAATAGGCAACAGAGGGATAAACATACAGAAGCAACTACCAATAATTTATTTTGCCACCAGTTCAAATGCTGAACCTGTTGTTGCCAGTTGGTTTGAAGTTTCTGTTGCTGTAATGTATTTTGCAAGTTCAACACCAGATATCTGCCTCATTCGGGTTATTTTTCATTTGTTCCCTAACTTCCTGATCTGGTATTTTATCACTACCTAGCAGTTTGTCATCCAAAAGGGGAGAAAAAGTCAGTGCGGGAGGCATTTTCCCCATAAGGATTGTTACAGTGTCTTGTTTGGGTGTTTCCCACATCCATACCTCTTGTAGTATCTTTAAGGCATTTGTGCCTAAGGCACTGAGAAGCTGTTTTTCTTCTCTGGCCATTTATCTGGAAAAACCAAAGACTTAGACAGTTGTCCCGGGTACAATGGTGAAATCCTTTAACTCGGAGAGACTCCTGCTACATAAGAAGGCCAAGAAGTCACGGGCAGATTCCTTAGCTGTCCAGCCACCAGACATCCCTCTAGAATCTGGTGATAGCTCTGGAGGCAATTTGCTGTTCACTCCAGATTCCTCTGCTATGACCCTGCCAGAGGCTGGTCTGGATCCCTCTTTTCACACATCCTCTGAGGGTTTACAGGCATCTGCTCTGGATGTCAAGGGGGAACCATAGTTGCTTATCTGTGAGGGTCCTAGAAAGATTCCACAGATATTGGTCAGGGAGGACATTCCAGGTTCTCTTCTTGAATCGCACCATGGGTCAGAGCATCTGGTATTTGTTAGAATTGATATCCCCTCTAAGAAAAGACAAAAGTTGAAGCATGTTTTGGTGTCTCCTGTGAACCCTCAAAGGGAATGGCAGGAGTTTACTCAGGGCTTGTTCTCTGCCTTAATGGCCCTGAAACCTCCTCAAGGGGTTTCAGTCTCTGCTCCTCCTTGGAGCTTGACCCCTTCTAAATGGTTTAGGAAACAAGAGACTTCTGGTGAGGGGTCTTTGCCCTATTCTTCTCAGATGCATTTGCCTTTGGCTTGCAGTTCTGATGATGAGGACTCTATTAACCCTGAATCTCCTTTCAAGGAACTGTCTTTTGAGGACATAATTGCTAGGATGATGGAACTCTTAAGTGTGATTCTTGTCAAGTGTCAGATATTCAGAGGAGATACTATGAGTTGCTTCAGGTGGTTACTCCTAAACCTTCAGCAGTTCCTCCTGTGTTGGCTGCCTTGTTGGATACTTTCATTGCTGCTTCCCAGTCTCCTGAATCTCAACCTCCTGCTCCTAAGAAACCTGATTGGAACCTTATAGAACCTGAGGTCTGACTCTTATTTAAATGCCCTTATGCTTATCCTGCTGCGGTGTCAGTCTCTTCTGACAAGCCTTATAGGTTCATAGGTTCATAGGTTCATAGGTTTATACTAGGCTATCTGCCCTAAGGCATTTATAAGCCTAGCCCAAAGTTTTGTGGCTTACGCCACCCCTTATGTTAAAAAATACTGTGCCCATTAGTTTGTTGTGCTTCTGTCCAGCAGTGACACAGAGATGATTCCCGGGGTAAACCTATGATCTCCCATCCACTGGTCAAGATTTCTCTTGAACAGAGCCAGCGAGGTGCTCTGCCTCACATGGACCGGGATTTTATTCCACAGCATAGGGAGTCTCTGGGTGACAAATCTATCCCTCCAGCATGTCCTATTTATATCCGTGCTAAGGTTTAAGTCGCTTGCTCTAGTGGATCTGGTAGATTTGGATTTTTTGAGGTGGAGCATGTCCATTAATTCTGGGTTGGACATGGCCTTGTGTGTCAGGCACAGGTCACCTCTGAGCAGACGGTATGCGACTGAATAGAGCTGGAGTTTCTTCAGTCTGGCAGCATATGACAGATTTTGGAGTCTCTTTATCCTTTTGGTGAGGAACTTTTGGGGTCTCTCCAATTGCTGCAGGTGTTGGGTGAGATACATCCCGAATGGGGCATTGTACTCGATCATTGGTCTGATAAGTGAAGAGTACAGGGGAACAATGACCTCACTTGATCTGGATGTGAATCCCTTCATGATCAGGTGGGCAATGTAGAAGGTCTTTCTAACCACTTTAGCAATGTGAGTGTCAAAAGAAAGGCCACTGTCAACCTGGGTCCCCAGGTCCCTGATAACCTCTTCTGTGCTTAGTGGATTGCCACCTATATGGTAGCTTGGGGTTACCTTGTTTTTCACGAAGGGTATGACTATACATTTTGGCATTTAACTTCAGGCCATGGCTCTGGCACCAGCTATCAGTTTCCGTGAGACCCCTCTGAAGGATATCTGTGTCCGATGTACTTTCCACTATGGCGCCCAGTTTGCAGTCATCTGCAAACTTTGTCAGCCATATTCCTCCTATGTTTGCCTGTACTTCTGAGAAGTAGATGCCGAACAACAGGGGCCAAGGACTGAGCCCTGTGGGACACCACTTGTGACCGCTTGGAGTCTGACATGGCGCCAGCAACTCTAACCCTGTGGGTTCTGTCCTTTAGCCAGTTTGCAACCCATCTTGTGACATATGGGTTTACATTTAAGCTGGTAAGTTTCTCTATAATACCCGAGTGGGGTATTGTGTCGAAAGCTTTGCAAGGTCAAGGTAGGCTGTATGGACTGTCTTTCCCTCATCAATGGCCTTGGTGACTGTTTCGAAAAAGTCGACCAAGTTCAAAAGGCATGATCTGCCCTTGACAAAGCCAAACTGGGTCGGGTCCAATGTCTGCAAGTCCCCTATGTCTTTGTTTATGAGTTCCATTATGATCCTCTCCATAGCTTTGCAGATCAGGCTTGTTAAGCTTATGGGGCGGTAATTACCAGGGTCCGTAGAGGCACCGCCTTTGTGGAGTGGGACCACAGTTGCCGTACGCCACTCCTTGGGCACGTATCCTGTGGTAAGGCTATGATTAAACAGCTGCCTTATGTGCGGGTTTAGTTCCTCATTGAGTTCGTGTAGCACACAGCCGGGGACACCATCCGGTCCCATTGATGCTATGTTTTTAGCTTTAGAGAGAGCAGCTTTCACCTGCGCATTTGAGATGTCTGGTAGGCTACATTCCGCTGGGATAGTTATCTCTCCTTTTGGGAGAGGGGTGAAGTTTGCACTGAACCTGTCTGCCAGTATGTTGGCAATGTCTGTGGGTTCAGTGATTTTTGTATCATTTTGGACTAATTCTGAGCATATCTGGGAGTTTCCACCCAGGTTTCTAACATAGCTGAAGAAGGCCTTATGATTGTCTTTTGAATCTATGGCAATTTTTCTCTCAAAGTTGGCCTTGGATGATTTTATGAGTGCTCGTATTTTTTACTAATAATGATCAAGGGTGTCTTCTCTTTTATGGATTTTGCTCTATCATGTAACAGCTTTTTCCTTTTATTGTAAAGTTTGTTAATGGCTGGGGTCCACCAGTCTGGACGTTTGCCCTTGGTGGAAAGAGTCTTGGTTTTATTAGGGATTGCCTGATCCATGCAGTCCTGGAGGTGTTCGTAGAAGGCATTTGTAAGGGCTTCCGCAGCTTGGGTTGTGGTTTCCACTGGCTTGGGGGCCTTGAAGGATACCACACCAGTCTTGAGTAGTGTGAAGTTTGTTTTAGAGAGGTTCTCCACTGTGGTTTTTTTTGTTGGGGGTGGGGGCGGGATGTGGATTTCCAGTGAGATTAGTTTGTGATCTGATCTCACCAATGAGGGATATACTTCCGGTGTGGAGCATTTTGTCCCCATGTTTGTGATGATGAGATCTAGTATATTTTCTCCTCTTGTGGGAACGGTGACTAGTTGTTCCATGGCATTTGAATTTATGAACTCCAGGAGCCTTTGGGCTAGAAAGTTGGGGCTTGAGTAATGTTCCCAGTCTATATTCGGGTAGTTGAAGTCACCCAATATAATGGTGTTTGGAGATACATTTATACCCTTCTAAACTTATACCCTTCTAAACTTTGGCCTTTGGATAAGGTTAGCAGGGCAATAGAGAGAACTGGCAAGGTTTACACTGCTTCTACTCTGGCCTTTAGGGCTATTAATTAGACCCACATGACCAGGTATGCTTTGGCCTTGATTGCTCAAGCTTGTCAGGTTATCTCTACCCTCTCTGATTCTGATGGCAAATCCTCTGCCTTATGTTTTTTGGGGTTTTTTTGGGGGTGTGTGCTTTAAGTGTCTTGCCAAACTATGATACTGCTGACACCTCTTCTGGGGCTGTAGCTTTTGGGTCCATCATGTGGCATTATTTTTGGCTTAGTCTTCAGTCTCTTCCAGAGGACATCAAGGCCAAGCTTTTGGATGCTCCTTTGGATAATATTCATATTTTTGGGTCTGCTGCTGCTGACTTGTTTAAGTCTCTTCAAGAGAAAGGCAAAGCCTTGAAAGACCTTAAACATTTGTCTTTCCTAGCCCTAAGTTCCAAAGAAATTATTCTTCTAGATCTGCTGTTGTTCACAGGCAGCCCCGCCAGGCCCCCCTCTGCTAAGGCTTCTTATTTCTGTGTCCCAGAACCCTCCTTTATCTGATAAGCCTGTTTGAGAATTTGCCTCCCCTGCTTTAACAAAGGGCCTTTTGTCCCTTTGGCTCTCTCGGTCTTCCACATTGGAGTCTCATCACTTCACACTCTTGGGTTCTTTCTATCTGTCAGTGTTACTTCAGCAGATACTCCTGTAGTGCAACTTTCATTTCCCAGAGGTCCTAGGGTCCCTGTTGAACTAAGTTACCATTGAACTTGTCATCTCTTCCCAAGTCAGATGGGGTTTTTACGGCAGGATGTTCCTGGTTCCTCAAAAGGAGAGCACTTAGAGACCCATTTTGGATCTCTTCCAGCTCAACCTTTCTCAAGATTCCTTCTTTTTGAAGGCTTACTCTTCAAACTGTTTCCTCTTATTACCCCAGGCTTTCCTGGTGTCCTGGGATCTGAAAGATGCTTACCTTCATATCTCTATTCACCTTCTTCAGGAAGTTTACTTTTCTATCTTCCTCTCATTTTAAATTCTCTACTTTGCCCTTTGGCCTCTACTGCACAAAAGGGCTATGCACAAAATGCCTAGCTACTGTGATTGCCCTTTACAGGCTCCAATGCATTCATATTTTCCTTATTTAGATGACCTGTTGCTTCAGGCACCTTCTCCCAGTCAGTTATTGCAGGGTCTACAGTTCAACATCTTTCTTCAAAGTCCAGGGTTACCATCAACTTCCAAAAGTCCGTCCTGACTCCCTCTCAGGATCATGTGTATCCGAGTTGCCAGATTCAGATGATGCCAATGTTGGCCTCTCTTCTGCCTCCAAAGTTTTATAGGTTCGTAGGTTCATGTGTTTACTAGGCTAATGACCACAAGGGTATCTTTAAGCCCAGCCATGCATCCCACATCTCTGGCAGGTTCTGATACCCTTCTTAAGTGTACGCATGGGCCTGGGAAATGAACCATTTACAGGTTACCTATGTCCATTAGAGACATAGGTACCAAACCAGGGATAAATTTCTGGTTTCCCATCCAATTGTCCAAGCTGCACTCAAATTGGGTTAGGGAAGATCTCCGCTTCACATAGATGGGGAGCCTGTTCCATAGATGTGGTAGTCTCCGGGATACATACCTATCTTACCTATCTCTCCAGCAGGTCCTATTTATATCACAGGCAAGGTTCAAGTCTTTAGAATGGTTAATTTTGGTGCCGTTTGTTTTGTGAATATGCAGGAGGCCCAAGGTGGGGTCTGACAATGCCCTATATGCCAGGCACAGATCTCCCCTCAAAACCCTGTAGGAGACAGATTACTGGGATATGGCCTTGAGGCAGTCTGCATAGGACATTTTACTTATGCCCTGTATTCTTTTAGTGAGGAACCTCTGCGGATGTTCCAGTTGTTGGATTTGCCTGGTTAGGTACATACCAAAGGGGCATTGTACTTTACGATAGGTCTGATTAGTGCCGAATTCACTGGAACAATGACTTCTTTGGACTTAGTTTACCTTTGTTTATAAGTTGCGCAACATAGAATGATTTCCTCACCACTGTAGACACATAATGGTCAGAGGCTAGATTACTATCTATGTGTGTCCCTAAGTCCCTGACTACTGGGTCAACTCTAAGGGTGTGCTGTCGATATAATTACTGGGGTGGATGACTTCCCAAAGGATACTATCATGCATTTCTTAGCATTTAGTTTTAGTCCATGACTCTGATACCAGTTGTTTGTCTGTGTCAGACCCTCCTGGTGAACATTTGTGTCAGTGTGAGATTTAATGACAGCTCCTAATTTGCAATCATCTGCAAATTTAGTCAGCCAGTGACCACTTACATTGGCCTTGACTTCTGAGAAGTAAATGCCAAAAAGAAAAAGTCCAAGGAGTGATCCCTGGGGGACTCTACTTGTGAATGGCCTCTTTGTAGAGGTGGAATCCCCAATTCTAACTTCCTGGGTCCTATCTGTGAGCCAGTCGGCTATCCACTGGGTGACATACTGGTTTGTACCTAACCTTTTGAGTTTGTCAACAATGCCCAAGTGGGGTATCTTGTCAAATGCCATGGCCAGGTCAAGGTAGCCAGTGTGAATGATTTTGCCCTCATCCATTGCTTTGGTGACCTTCTCAAAGAGGCCCACCAGGTTAAGTAGGCCCGTGACAAAACCAAACTTGGTTGGGTCCAGTGTCTGGAGGTTTACTATATCTGTTGATCATCTCCATAATTCTTTCCATGGCTTTACATGTAAGACTAGTGAGACTTATGGGTCTGTAGATGGCCCACCTTTGCGCAAAGGGATGACTGTTGCCTTTCTCCATTCATGAGGCACAAAGCCTGTTTGGAGGCTACAGTTAAATAGTAATTCCAGAGGCCCTTATAGGTCATATTTCATGCTATTTAGAAGGCATCCTGGGATATTGTCTGGTCCCATTGATGCAGTGTTCTTGGGCTTAGAGAGAGCATTAAGGACCTGTTCCCTAGTGATAGTAGGGGGAGTTATATTTGATGATATTTCCTGAAGGAAGGTTGAGAGGGAGAGAGGGGTAAAGCTGGAGGTGAATTTATCAGCCAGGAGGTTTGCTATATCTTCTGACTCAGTATAGGTGTCTCCATTTACAATGAGACATGCACACAATTGTGCATTGCCTTTGAGGTTGTGGATATAGCTAAAGAATGCTTTGTGATTTTCCTTTGCCTGCGAGGCCAAACTTCTCAGATTTGGCTTTGGTAGATATTTGTTCTCCAAGTTGTTTAGTTTGATGAGGGTGCTTTTATGCTGCTGGGTGCTGCACCTCCTAATTTTTGCCATGATTTTCTTCCTTCTGTTATACAGCCTATTGATATTGTCATTCCACCAGGGTGGCTTGTGTTTTGAGTTAGTTCTGTACTCCTTCCTGGTGGGTACAGCTGCCTCTATGTAGCTTTTTGTCATTGACAGCCTTCTTTCAGTCTTCCCCTGACTGCCATAGCAGCCAGGGAATTTCTTTGGGTCCCAGGATTTATGACTTCTTCTATTCCAATGATCCCTCTTGCCAGACTGCACATCACACTCTGACTTTCAGTGTACCTCTCCTTCCCTGTCTCAAGGAATTTGAATGGTGGGTTTGACAATTCACTCACGACCCAGGCAGGTCCTTTCAGCCTCCAGTCTCTTCTCAAGAGCTGTTCACGGATACCTTAGACATGGGGTGGGGAGTATCCATGGGTTGCCTGAAAGTTCAGGGTCTTTAGCCTCCCATCAGCAGTCAGACCATATCAACAAAGGTGAGAGCTCTGATTTTGGCCCTTCAGGATTTTCACCCCATGTTCTCTCAAGGCCCGTTGAAGGTGTACGCAGACAACACTACAGTTATGTGGTATGTCAATAAGCAGGGGGGCAAAAATACACCTCCTCTGCAGGATGGCAATACAGGCTGGAAAGTGACTCTCAGTTATTAGTTAACTCTTCAGGCAGTCTCCATTCCTTCAGAGCACAATCTAAGGCATTTTATAAGCCCAGCCCAGTGCTCAGTGGCCACGCCAATTCCTTGCGTTAAAAAATACTGTGCCCATTAGTTTGTTGTGCTTCTGGTCCAGCAGTGACACAGTGAGAGATGATTCCCCCGGGAACTCTATGATCTCCCATCCACTGGTCAAGATTTCTCTTGAACAGAGCCAGCGAGGGTGTGCTCTGCCTCACATGGACCGGGATTTTTATTCCACAGCATAGGAGTCTCTGGGTGACAAATCTATCCCTCCAGCATGTCCTATTTTATATCCGTGTTGCTGTTTGAAGTCAGCTTTTGCTCTCCCCAGTGGATCTGGTAGATTTGGATTTTTTTGAGGGAGCATGTCCATTAATTCTGGGTTGACATGGCCTTGTGTGTCAGGCACAGGTCACCCTCTGGAGCAGACGGTATGCATCGAATAGAGCTGGGAGTTTCTTCAGTCTGGCAGCATATGACAGATTTTGGAGTCTCCTTATCCTTTTGGTGAGGAACTTTGGGGTCTCCACCGGTTGCAGGTGTTGGGTGAGATACATCCCCGAATGGGGGCATTGTACTCGATCATTGGTCTGATAAGTGAAGAGTACAGGGGAACAATGACCTCACTTGATTCTGGATGTGAATCCTTCTTCATGGATCAGGTGGGCAATGTAGAAGGCTTTTCTAACCACTTTAGCAATGTGAGTGTCAAAAGAAAGGCACACTGGTCAACCCGGGTCCCCAGGCAATCCCTGATAACCTCTTCTGTGTTTAGTGGATTGCACACCTATATGGTAGCTTGGGGTTACCTTTTGTTTTTCACGAAGGGTATGACTATACATTTTTTGGCATTTAACTACAGGGCCATGGCTCTGGCACCAGCTATCTGAATTTCAAGTGAGACCCTCCTGAAGGATAGTCTGTGTCTCGATGGTATTCGCCTTTCCACTATGGTAGCCCAGTTTGCAGTCATCTGCAAACTTTTTGTCAGCTCATATTCCTCCCTATGTTTTGGCCTGTACTTCTGAGAAGTAGATGCCGAACAACAGGGGCCAAGGACTGAAACCCACCAATGTGGGACACCACTTGTGACCCGGCTTGGAGTCTTGGACATGGCGCCAGCAACTCTAACCCTGTGGGTTCTGTCCTTTAGCCAGTTTCGCAACCCATCTTGTGACATATGGGTTTACATTTTAAGCTGGTAAGTTTCTCTATAATACCCGAGTGGGGTATTGTGTCGAAAGCTTTTGCAAGGTCAAGGTAGGCTGTATGGACTGTCTTTCCTCATCAATGGCCTTGTGACTGTTTCCGAAAAGTCGGTACCAAGTTCAAAAGGCATGATCTGCGCCCTTGACAAAGAAGCCAAACTGGGTCGGGTCCAATGTCTGCAAGTCCCCTATGTCTTTTTGTTTATGAGTTCCATTATGATCCTCTCCATAGCTTTGCAGATCAGGCTTGTTAAGCTTATGGGGCGCAAAATTACCAGGGTCCCAGAGGCACCGCCTTTGTGGAGAGTGGACCACAGTTGTGCTCGTGACGCCATGCCCTCCTTGGGCACGTATCCTGTGGTAAGGCTATGATTAAACAGCTTTACCACCCTTATGTGCGGGTTTTAGTTCCTCATTGAGTTCGTGTAGCACACGGCCGGGGACACCATCCGGTCCCATTGATGCTATGTTTTTAGCTTTAGAGAGAGCAGCTTTCACCGTCCTTGCGCATTTGAGATGTCTGGTAGGCTGACTAAAAAGCTGGACGATAGTTATCTCTCCTTTTGGGGAGGAGAGGGGTGAAGTTTGCACTGAACCCGCAATGCTGCCAGTATGTTGGCAATGTCTGTAAGGTTCAGTGATTTTGTATCATTTTGGACTAATTCTGAGTGATATCTGGGAGTTTCCACCCAGGTTTCTAACATACAGCTGAAGAAGGCCTTATGATTGTCTTTTTTTGAATCTATGGCAATTTTTTCTCTCAAAGTTGGCCTTGGATGATTTTATGAGTGCTCGTATTTTTTTACTAATAATGATCAAAAGGTGTCTTCTCTTCTTTATGGATTTTGCTCTATCATGTAACAGCTTTTTCCTTTATTGTAAAAGTTTGTTAATGGCTGGGGTCCACCAGTCTGGACGTTTTGCCCTTGGTGGAAAGAGTCTTGGTTTTATTAGGGATTGCCTGGGATCCATGCAGCCGTCCTGAGGTGTTCAGAGAAGGCATTTGTAAGGGCTTCCACCGTAGAGCTTGGGTTGTGGTTTCCACCTGGCTTGGGGGGCCTTAAGAGGATACCCACACACCAGTCTCATGAGTAGTGTGAAGTTTGCTTTAGAGAAGTTCTTCACTGTGGTTTTTTGTTTGGGGTGGGGGGGGCGGATGGATTTCCAGGAGATTAGTTTGTGATCTGATCTCACCAATGAGGGATATACTTCAGGAGTGGAGCATCTTGTACGCATGTTTGTGATGATGAGATTCAGTATATTTTCTCCTCTTGTGGGAACGGTGACTAGATTTGTTCCATGGCATTTGAATTTATGAACTCCAGGAGCCTTTGGGCTAGAAAGTTGGGGCTTGAGTAATGTTCCCAGTCTATATTCGGGTAGTTGAAGTCACCCAATATAATGGTGTTTGGAGATACATTTATACCCTTCTAAACTTATACCCTTCTAAACTTTGGCCTTTGGATAAGGTTAGCAGGGCAATAGAGAGAACTGGCAAGGTTTACACTGCTTCTACTCTGGCCTTTAGGCTATTAATTAGACCCACATGACCAGGTATGCTTTGGCCTTGATTGCTCAAGCTTGTCAGGTTATCTCTACCCTCTCTGATTCTGATGGCAAATCCTCTGCCTTATGTTTTTGGGGTTTTTGGGGTGTGCTTTAAGGTGTCTTACAAACTATGATATCAAGGACACCTCTTCTGGGGCTGTAGCTTTTGGGTCCATCATGTGGCATTATTTTTGGCTTAGTCTTCAGTCTCTTCCAGAGGACATCAAGGCCAAGCTTTTGGATGCTCCTTTGGATAATATTCATATTTTTGGGTCTGCTGCTGCTGACTTGTTTAAGTCTCTTCAAGAGAAAGGCAAAGCCTTGAAAGACCTTAAACATTTGTCTTTCCTAGCCCTAAGTTCCAAAGAAATTATTCTTCTAGATCTGCTGTTGTTCACAGGCAGCTCCCTTATGGCCCTCTGCTAAGGCTTCTTATTTCTGTGTCCCAGAACCCTCCTTTATCTGATAAGCCTGTTTGAGAATTTGCCTCCCCTGCTTTAACAAAGGGCCTTTTGTCCCTTTGGCTCTCTCGGTCTTCCACATTGGAGTCTCATCACTTCACACACTCTTGGGTTCTTTCTATCTGTCAGTGTTACTTCAGCAGATACTCCTGTAGTGCAACTTTCATTTCCCAGAGGTCCTAGGGTCCCTGTTGAACTAAGTTACCATTGAACTTGTCATCTCTTCCCAAGTCAGATGGGGTTTTTACGGCAGGATGTTCCTGGTTCCTCAAAAGGAGAGCACTTAGAGACCCATTTTGGATCTCTTCCAGCTCAACCTTTCTCAAGATTCCTTCTTTTTGAAGGCTTACTCTTCAAACTGTTTCCTCTTATTACCCCAGGCTTTCCTGGTGTCCTGGGATCTGAAAGATGCTTACCTTCATATCTCTATTCACCTTCTTCAGGAAGTTTACTTTTCTCTATCTTCCTCTCATTTTAAATTCTCTACTTTGCCCTTTGGCCTCTCTACTGCACAAAAGGGCTATGCACAAAATGCCTAGCTACTGTGATTGCCCTTTACAGGCTCCAATGCATTCATATTTTCCTTATTTAGATGACCTGTTGCTTCAGGCACCTTCTCCCAGTCAGTTATTGCAGGGTCTACAGTTCAACATCTTTCTTCAAAGTCCAGGGTTACCATCAACTTCCAAAAGTCCGTCCTGACTCCCTCTCAGGATCATGTGTATCCGAGTTGCCAGATTCAGATGATGCCAATGTTGGCCTCTCTTCTGCCTCCAAAGTTTTATAGGTTCGTAGGTTCATGTGTTTACTAGGCTAATGACCACAAGGGTATCTTTAAGCCCAGCCATGCATCCCACATCTCTGGCAGGTTCTGATACCCTTCTTAAGTGTACGCATGGGCCTGGGAAATGAACCATTTACAGGTTACCTATGTCCATTAGAGACATAGGTACCAAACCAGGGATAAATTTCTGGTTTCCCATCCAATTGTCCAAGCTGCACTCAAATTGGGTTAGGGAAGATCTCCGCTTCACATAGATGGGGAGCCTGTTCCATAGATGTGGTAGTCTCCGGGATACATACCTATCTTACCTATCTCTCCAGCAGGTCCTATTTATATCACAGGCAAGGTTCAAGTCTTTAGAATGGTTAATTTTGGTGCCGCTTTGTTTTGTGAATATGCAGGGAGGCCCAAGGTGGGGTCTGACAATGCCCTATATGCCAGGCAGATCTCCTCAAAACCCTGTAGGAGACAGATTACTGGGATATGGCCTTGAGGCAGTCTGCATAGGACATTTTACTTGCCCTGTATTCTTTTAGTGAGGAACCTCTCATGGATGTTCCAGTTGTTGGATTTGCCTGGTTAGGTACATACCAAAGGGGCATTGTACTTACGATAGGTCTGATTAGTGCCGAATTCACTGGAACAATGACTTCTTTGGACTTAGTTTACCTTTGTTTATGTTGCGCAACATAGAATGATTTCCTCACCACTGTAGACACATAATGGTCAGAGGCTAGATTACTATCTATGTGTGTCCCTAAGTCCCTGACTACTGGGTCAACTCTAAGGGTGTGCTGTCGATATAATTACTGGGGTGGATGACTTCCCAAAGGATACTATCATGCATTTCTTAGCATTTAGTTTTAGTCCATGACTCTGATACCAGTTGTTTGTCTGTGTCAGACCCTCCTGGTGAACATTTGTGTCAGTGTGAGATTAATGACAGCTCCTAATTTTGCAATCATCTGCAAATTTAGTCAGCCAGTGACCACTTACATTGGCCTTGACTTCTGAGAAGTAAATGCCAAAAGAAAAAGTCAAGGAGTGATCCCTGGGGACTCTACTTGTGAATGGCCTCTTTGTAGGTGGAATCCCCAATTCTAACTTCCTGGGTCCTATCTGTGAGCCAGTTATTTATCCACTGGGTGACATACTGGTTTGTACCTAACCTTTGAGTTTGTCAACAATGCCCAAGTGGGGTATCTTGTCAAATGCCATGGCCAGGTCAAGGTAGCCAGTGTGAATGATTTTGCCCTCATCCATTGCTTTGGTGACCTTCTCAAAGAGGCCCACCAGGTTAAGTAGGCCCGTGACAAAACCAAACTTGGTTGGGTCCAGTGTCTGGAGGTTTACTATATCTGTTGATCATCTCCATAATTCTTTCCATGGCTTTACATGTAAGACTAGTGAGACTTATGGGTCTGTAGATGGCCCACCTTTTGCGCCAAAGGGATGACTGTTGCCTTTCTCCATTCATGAGGCACAAAGCCTGTTTGGAGGCTACAGTTAAATAGTAATTCCAGAGGCCCTTATAGGTCATATTTCATGCTATTTAGAAGGCATCCTGGGATATTGTCTGGTCCCATTGATGCAGTGTTCTTGGGCTTAGAGAGAGCATTAAGGACCTGTTCCCTAGTGATAGTAGGGGGAGTTATATTTGATGATATTTCCTGAAGGAAGGTTGAGAGGGAGAGAGGGGTAAAGCTGGAGGTGAATTTATCAGCCAGGAGGTTTGCTATATCTTCTGACTCAGTATAGGTGTCTCCATTTACAATGAGACATGCACACAATTGTGCATTGCCTTTGAGGTTGTGGATATAGCTAAAGAATGCTTTGTGATTTTCTCCTTGCTTGAGGCCAAACTTCTCAGATTTGGCTTTGGTAGATATTTGTTCTCCAAGTTGTTTAGTTTGATGAGGGTGCTTTTATGCTGCTGGGTGCTGCACCTCCTAATTTTTGCCATGATTTTCTTCCTTCTGTTATACAGCCTATTGATATTGTCATTCCACCAGGGTGGCTTGTGTTTTGAGTTAGTTCTGTACTCCTTCCTGGTGGGTACAGCTGCCTCTATGTAGCTTTTTGTCATTGACAGCCTTCTTTCAGTCTTCCCCTGACTGCCATAGCAGCCAGGGAATTTCTTTGGGTCCCAGGATTTATGACTTCTTCTATTCCAATGATCCCTCTTGCCAGACTGCACATCACACTCTGACTTTCAGTGTACCTCTCCTTCCCTGTCTCAAGGAATTTGAATGGTGGGTTTGACAATTCACTCACGACCCAGGCAGGTCCTTTCAGCCTCCAGTCTCTTCTCAAGAGCTGTTCACGGATACCTTAGACATGGGGTGGGGAGTATCCATGGGTTGCCTGAAAGTTCAGGGTCTTTAGCCTCCCCATCAGCAGTCAGACCATATCAACAAAGGTGAGAGCTCTGATTTTGGCCCTTCAGGATTTTCACCCCATGTTCTCTCAAGGCCCGTTGAAGGTGTACGCAGACAACACTACAGTTATGTGGTATGTCAATAAGCAGGGGGGGGGGCAAGAAATATTACCTCCTCTGCAGGATGGCAATACAGGCTTGGAAAGTGACTCTCAGTTATTAGTTAACTCTTCAGGCAGTCTCCATTCCTTCAGAGCACAATCTAGTAGAAGACTCTCTCAGCAGGTCCAAAACACAGGCTCATGAATAGATGCTTCAGAGATGCATTTCTGGACATTGTCCCTTAATGGGATATTCCTTAAGCAATCATTTTGCCTCCCCTCTCAAAACACAGCTTCCTCTTCTGTTCCAGAGTGCCATCTAGCATGGAAGACCAATGCCCTCTCCTTTCCATGGAAGGAGAAGTTTCTTTATGCCTTCCCTCCTCTTCTTCTGCTTTCAAGAGGATTATATGCAAGTCTGATCAGCTTTTTCTTTCCTTTCATCTCAGGTCTTTGGGTTTGGCTGTTTCTAAGCAAACCATCTCCTCCTGGATTGCTAAGGCTATTTATTTTTCTTATTTGTTTCACATCAATTCTGTCTGCTTCTGTTAGAGCTCATTCCACTCAGGCTGTTGCCTTTTCTGGTGCCTTCAGGGGACTGGACACTGCTTCTATCCTTGAGAAGGTTATTTGCTCTTCATTGCATACCTTTACTAAGCATAAGTTGGATATGGTTTCTATAGCCAGAGCAGGTTTTTATACCATTTTATGTGGGTTTGTTGAGGGCTGTTCTCAGCCTTCCACCTCCTATTCTGTTTGAGATTTTTTACTCTTCCTTATACTTAGGGATACTGCAACAGTGAAATAGAAGGACATGGTACAGTTGTATAAAATCTTTCTATAACAGTAGATGTCTTTCTCTTTACTGTTCCAGTGTTAGCTCTCTCCCTCCAACCCTCTCTTGTTTCTTCTGCATTTTTTCCTTCTGGTTATGCATGGACTTCCTTTGTCCTATGACGCTTATTCTCTACTGGGGCAAGTCAGTTCTGGGTAGTTGTGTCCATACATCCCTTATGCCCTACATGCTGTGCAGGGAGCATAAATGTGGCATATGGTGCAAACAATATTTTTTAATCTAACGTACATGGCCAAGCTTCGGGCAGCACAGGATGGGATATCCCTTATATTTAGAATACTGCAACAGTGAAGAGAAGGACAGCTACTGTTATGGCAAGATTTTACATAACTGTAATATTAGAATCCAAAGCCAAGCAGAGTGTAAAATAGCCACCTAAGGCAAAGACAATTACAAGGCTTTTAGTCGCAATCTCAGCAGAATGCACACAGATGATGGTTATCTACATAAAGATATCAAACCTACTAGCCACCACTGTATCCCACAAGATATACCTGAAAGACTAGCCTCCAGTTATCACATAAGACCAAGTCTTAAAAGCACTATCACAAGCTTAAAAATTGCATTGATGGGTCCTTACAATATCCTTGTATACATGTTACATAACCTTTAAGCATGATTTAGCTACTCTTACTGTTCAGAATTCATACATGTTTTGTGCCAAGAAAATGGAGAACAGCTAGTAATCCCCCTGTATAAAAGCCATGGAAAGGCGTATCATGGGAATTAACAAGGACATGGGGATCCTCCATGCACTGGATTCCTAAACTTGGATTAGTCAAGGGCAGGTCATGCTTAATGAATCTGGGCATTTTGAAAAGGTCAAAGCAATGGATGAATGTAAAATGTACAATGCATACCTCAACCAGTCCAAAGCCTTTACCAGGATTCCTCACTCAGGCACAGTAGAAAAGCTAAAAAACTATGTCACCCTCTGGATTGTCAACTGGCTCACAGGAGAGAAGTTACCCTAACAAAGACTAGTTACTGGTGGGGTCCCCCAGGGTTTGGTGCACTTATCTGAAGTGGAAAGTCTATATCAAAAAGCTCTGGACAACAGGAGTCATTGACTCCAAATGAAACCATTTCCAGAATCACCAATAGAAAATGTCAAAAAAATGTATCATTTTATCCTTTTGAGAAGTACGATACCATGGAACTACCACATTGACATATTCCCCGTAAAAGGGAACCAGTTTAGAATCTGGAAACTTGGACAGTAACCCAGTTTAAGTGGCCACTATTGTAAGTTTTATACTGCAAGGTTTCTAAGTAGATTGCATCTGGATCTACAGATACTGTCCCCCTTTACTCAGGCATTGTTAGGCTAGAATACACTCCTTTGGCATGTATTTGTTCAGGTTCAGACATACAACTGAACTCCTGGTGAAAAAGGATAAAAGGTCTTCATGTCCTCTATGGACTACCTCAAAGCCTGCTCACTATACTCTGCATCGTACACACTAAGATAGGACCCATATCTGGCATATAAGGTACACCTGATCCAGTACCGATGACCAACTGCAAATCAGCTAGTCAAATGGCATCAGAAACACTCAGTACAGGAATTTAAATCTCTTCTGCAACAGAAGTTGAGGGACAGGTGTACTGTTCTGAACAGACACCCCATCCACAAAGCAAAGCTCATCCCATCAATATTCACGTGCAAGTTGTATCTAGCTCTCCACAGCACTGCCTCCTGTAATACCAAATGGACAGGCAGCTCCCAAGTGCTTTATCCCATGCATGGAGCTGCTTGATTATAGTACGATCCCATAGGTCACTAGGGGTATTTACATTAGGATGGGCAAGAGCAGTCACCAAATGGGGACAGGTGAATTCAAGCACCTAAGGGAAATTGGGCCACAGAGGCAGCTAGCCTAGTACTTATCCATGAACCAATAAAAAAGGATACAGGATTGTTAAAGTGAAAGGCTGCCTGTGGTAGACTTAACAGAAGCTGCAGTAGGTATATAAAAACACTAAACACGAACCAGATACAAGCCAAAAGAGAGAACAGAAAGGCAAAATAAAGAAACAGCAGGTACAACTGCATCTCTTCAAGTGTACAGCAATTTGAGATGTTATGGGAAAGGTGACTGGAAGGGAGTCGAGAGGTTTTACATTTCTTAGAACACTTGAAATGTCAAAGCAGATTTGCAAAGATTTAAGTGGAATACATGATCTTAATTACCTAGACATAGCAAGTTTACTAAGTTTAATGCTATTGGTTGTCCAAAAGCAGCCAGAAATGTGGAAATCAGAATCTAAGTGCTACAAAAGTATGGAATTGTCTGAGCTTTAGAAAAGGGACAATTAGCTAGGAATGGAATTCACGGGAATACATGTAAAAATGTTCATGACTGAAATTTATGGGAAAGCAGGATTTAAACTATACAATATTGCAGTGAATTGTTAACATTCTAAAGTGCAGATCAACCCATTTCATTTCAAGTGACTATATATCCACTCATCATTTCATGAGTGACTGTACTGCAGAAGTTTACCTGCTAACTTCAGGCAGTTATTGTTTTGGAATGGCCTACCCAAGATCCAGCCTTCAACTATCCCACAAGCAGGAATGTTTAGGTGTGGCAAAGCTATTAAACTGCAGTCAGGAATGAGATGCAAGTATTACAAGGTCAGTCCCAGGTCCAGTATTCCCTCTGCATTAGATTACAAAAAAATGCCTTTTAAGCAAAAACCCATGTAAAAGAAATCTAGTGGAGGGTTGGGAAGACTCAAGCAGTAGAGGGGAGGTTCAGTGCATTGTACTTAGCTTGATGCGCCACAGTACATTTGTGGCCCAAGGTGCTCCAGTGGCAAAGGAGAAGAATCTGTGGGTGTTAAAATGTAAACCAGGTCAAGCCATCAGATTTAAAAGCAGCCAGAGCACAGGATGATATCCTCCCAAGTGTAATGGGCTAGTCTGACCAGGACATCAGGCTGTTACAAGTGGCCTTCAGACTAATTGAACAGTTAAAGGTAAGGGAATGCCAGCACTATGGTGTGGAGGGATAAAACTCTAGTTACAGCCCAGATGACTGGGTTCTATTAGCAGCTTGGCTATCTGAGGAACTGGCAGTGAGGTGAGTGCCAATGTCAAGGGGAGAGTATCCTTCATCGTGGCACTCATTGAGGAGATGCATGGTACACAAAGATGAAGCACCCCTTGGATTACTCAGGGATGGGGAAGGGACAGAATATGGTAGGTCAAATGCCTTCCCCTCATAGGAGCATTTTGAGACCCTGCCAGGACACCAAGTTCCATGTCACCCCCAGCTCAACAGGTGAAAAAAAAGGAAGAAAGGGCTGGTAGACATGGCAATGGGAGTTGAATGCCAGAAAGAATGAAGCATGAGTTGAGAGAAAACTACAAAGCCAAACTGCCACTAAGATAGCAGTTAAGCAAAGACGTGGAGAAGCCAGGGCTTCATTTCAGCTTGTCCACAGGCTGAACCCCTCTAGTGAGGGTCCTGTAATGCAGTGCACCCTACCAGTCACAGCTGAGTATGAAGCATCTGGATAAGTTTTTCAAAACTATCTCACTTAATCATGTATCCATGCTCTCATTGGTTTTATGGTGCAGTTCAAAGTATTCATACCATGTATTTAGCTGGGATAGACACCACTTCCAACAATGCCGTTTAAGAAATATGGTCACTGCTTCCTTCTAACCTCTTGAAAAAGACTGCAAGTCTAGCTATTCTCTGCACTTAAATTATCCAGACATTCAACACTACAGGGTCACTCATGCAGGAACACAAATGCATGTGACACTTATTAGTGCAACTCAATTCAGGCCTATTTAACCATGTACTCCCTATAGACATGGAACTTGCATTTCTACTGCTGTGCCATCTAGAGTTACAAACGACCTTTTGTAAGAGTTACACACATGAACCACCAATTCCACTATTAGTGCCACAATCAATACCAACTTCACAATTTAGACTACACAGCTAAGGCTTTAAGGCATTAAATCATGGTGAACTGCACTGCAGTATTTGCTACACACACTAACACCGTTCAGTTCATCTCTTCAGTGGCAATAACATAGAAAACTGAATGCAACATTAAACATTTAATGTGTTTAAAATCTCTATCACAATTTGTGAAAGATGAGAAATTTTACAAATCATATATAAAAAAGGGTGATAACCAAGTGGGAAAGCTAATCATGTTACAAGATAATCTGAAAAGCTGCAAGACAAAATGGATGGAAAGTTTAAGACTGTCAGTAACCCTGACCAATATGCCCACTGGTTTTATTTAGGCATTTTTGTCCACTTGTAATTAAAAGCCATTAGTAACATTTTTATTTGAGAGGTAAGCCATTCTCATCAGTACAATACAAGCATAAACCTCATTAGCAAGGTGTACAGGAATCATTCAATATTCCTCTGGAAGAATTTGAATGTTACTGTGGTTACAGCTACTGTTTCCTGTGGTGACAGTACATGATTACAGAAAGTAGAATACGGTACCCTTCCAGCCTGCATTTTCAACAGGCGCATCAATGAAGTGGATGTAGATCCTAAAGGAAAAAGGAAACATGGTTATAAGCAAAAGATACTTTACAAATACAGTCCAACAGAGTCAATAAACCTGAGCCCAGTTTATAATTAAACAAGTACAGAAGGGAGAATCTCCTGGATACAAGTCAGCCAATGGCAGCAAAGTACACTGTATGTAAAGCCCCAGCATTCCCCACTTGGGTCACAATACATACCTTACAACATGTCAAACTAAGGAAAAAAAACCCTGTCCCAATCACATGATGGGAGACTTAACAGATGTCCACGTGGCATCATCTACAGTTCAAACACTTGAATTCAATAAATCCCTTCTATGGGAAAATCCTTTAAAATCTCCCCTAGTTGTTAAGCATGGTAGTAGAGATGCAAAATCTATGTGCATGCTATGGTTGCCTTTAAACTAGCATTATGAGCTGATCAGAGCCCTCTGATCTTAAAAGTGCAGAACATTTTGGACCACATATCCAAAGCCACCCCCTCACTCCCAACAAGCAAGCTTGCTCAGAGTATGGAGGAGTTATGGTGAAGTTTAACAGCCTCTCAAAATGTAACTAGGAATCAGTGGCGGCTGGTGACTTCAAATCAAAGGGGGGCTGCAGGGGATAGCTGAATGGGTGGGGTCAATAGGAAGAGGTGCGGCCAACTAGAAAGGGGAGGAGCTATGCTCAAAACCACAAAAACTAACTTTAATTAAATATGCTGCCCTGGGTGCCAAACCCTCATTATGAGAGTCCAATCAAGACAAATGAAGTGTAAAAGAATAAAAATATTTAAATGCATTGGCTGCATAACAGTTTACTTAATATCTAGATGGTAGCAAAAATGTTGTGAGGCATGAAAAAATGAATTACTTTTTAAATACATTACGGGAATGCCAGTCAAAATCAAGTATAAGAAAAACAAGGAGCACTCAACTCAAACTACTTCTCCTTGCACTGCAGTTCTAATTATAATTTATATTCAGCTTTATTAAAGCACCTTGCACTGCAGTTCTAATTATAATTTATATTCAGCTTTATTAAAGCACCAAGTAACATGCTGAAAGTAGCAATCTCTGTGATGCCCCCACTTGTAAAAATGTTTCTTATCCAAAACAGACCTGCTGCCTGACAACTATCTACTTGTTTCATGGGGAAAACACGATCAAAGTAAAATGAAAAGCAAACAAGAAACAAGCTCAAGATACATTGCTTAAATTATTACTGTACAGGTTATGGACCACACATGAATGGCATTCTGTTTAGATTACTGGTAAAGCCCTCAGAGATCACTAGAAGTCTCCAACAAGTGTAATGAGCTTCTTCAAATAATGTAATCCTGTCCTTTACTACAAATACTGTCATATGCATTTCAATATCCAATGTTTATACATTATCTAGTTAAGTATTCTCTGCATGGCAACAACAGAAAGGCTTCAATGTTGGCAATTCTTTAACAGTATGCTTATTAAAGCTTACTTGCATGTTATGATCTCAGACAAGCTTACTTGATGGTCATTAAAGCATTGCTACTTAAAACACAGAGCAACAGGCACTTTGAGTAATAAGCATAAATCAACAGTACAAAATATGACAGAAACCAGACCATTCTGCAAAATCGAACAGATGAAAAGCCACTGTAGTACTTGTGTCTACCTTGTATGGGGGGATACGCTGCACATTTACACTGCATAACTGATCCTTGCTTCGCTTGGACACATCTAGACTCACTACATGGGGGAGTGGGGTGCAACAAGTATGTCACAATTTGAAATGTCTCTGGCTGACGGTGATTGGCCCTAACACATTTGTCATACCTCTCACCCTCAGGACAAGAAATCTGGGCAAAGCCATACATAGAAGTGGGACAAAGGCCCAAAAATAAGGACAATTTTAAATATTGTTCTTATAAACTTAGAATAATAATAGAATAGGTCTTGCATTAGTATGAATTTTTTGAAGGATATGAAATCTGAAACTCAAATGCCTGTCATTATTTTCTAACTTCAGTCTTTAATGATTTACCACTAATTTGCCAAAAAAAACACAATTTTATGAAAAATTAACCAAAAATGTGATGCAACAATATAAAATAGCCACACAATACAGCTGGGAACCTGTCAAAGAAGGGACACTTTAATATTAGTACAATAGTACTGCTAACTTGAGCAGCTGACAAAATAAAAGAGTCTACATGCATTTCTGAAATAAAAGTAATCTATAACTCTGATTATTACAGTTATTTCTTAATTGTAAACCCTCCATGTTTTCTTCCAAAATTGCTATTTTGCAGAGGGATTATTAGGGGAAGAGCAACATTTTGAGCCAAATTCAGGGACAGTTGAGAGGTTTGAGCCTATGCCTAATTCTATCAAGCAATTTGCATGTACCTCTCAACCTGTTAATGTAATAAATCTGGACAAGGCCAAATAAATTGGGGGAACATATAAACAGTACTAAAAATTGCTCTTGTATAAACTGGGACAGTTGATAGAACAGGTCTTACTTTAGCATGCATTTTTCTGTAGGTTATGAAGTCTGAAACTAGTGTGTCATTATTTAGTGACTTAATTCCTAAATGATTTGCCAAAAAATTTTATGAGGAACAAACCAAAAATAAGAAGCAAAAAGCTATTCATTCTTTGAAAATCTGGACAGTTGGGAGGTATAGTTCAGCTGGGGCTGTCTAAGTTTGCCGCCCTTCCCCCTCATAAAATCATGGTCGAATGGAGCCTCCCCCTGCAGCCATTCCAATGATTCATTACTTTGCTATTTCACTCCATTTACCATAAACACTAATGTGCATACTGATTTACTTCTATGATGATTTGAACTTCATTTGAAAGTTTTATTATGCATTTTACAGCACAAACACTAAGACATCTGCTAAACAAACTTGGCATTAAAACTTCTTTGCCCTTGAAACTCTCATTGAAACAACATTAAAACCCACATTCAAAGAAAATACATTTTACCTGTGACAGATAAAAATTAATTTTGGGCTGTTTTCAAATCATAGGCCCCTTGCATATGAAACATACATGTGCTCTTTGATACACCTTCCTATTGCTTTGAACATTTTTCCAGTAAACAATGAAACAAAACTTTTAGTTATGTACTCACCATAACTTCAGATGTTTGGGATCCATCTCGCCTACATTCTGACTGATGGGTTCGGAGCCGATCCTTCGGCTCCGACTCGGCACGCTTATGCCAAAGAGCGAAGTCTCTTATTGGCTGAGCTTACTATATCCCAGGATGCACCACTACCAGTCCCCCAGATCTACTTTGTCCGCATACATGCACACATGCAAGCACTGCTTATATAACATCGTCAGAAGAAACAAGATAAAACAGTAGAACTCAAAACCGTTCAATCTCTTCTGATCTCCAAGGCCGGGGGAAGGAGGGTGGGTATTAGGAATGTAGGCGTGGATCCCAAACATCTGAAGTTATGGTGAGTACATAACTAAAAGATGTTATGTGATCCTATCTCGCCTACATTCTGACTGATGGGACAGCGTCCCTAGCACCTGAATCCTGGGTGGCTCACTGGAAAACACTCCTGAGTACCGTGGAACCAAATGATGCTCGCCCTTTAGATGCCACATCCAATTTATAGTGCAAATGAAAGTGTGCGGATTGGACCAAGTAGCCGCAGCACAAATCTCAGAAATAGCGAGCTTGGAATGAAAGGCTATAGAAGTAGCCATAGCTCTGGTAGAGTGGGCTTTGATAGATGTTGTAAGTTGCTTATTTGAAGAGGAATAAGCCTGAGTTATACAATCTCTAATCCATTTGGAGATAGTAGCTTTTGTGATGGTTTTACCCAATTTATTGTCTGAGAAGGACACAAACAACTGGTCTGATTTATTTAATTTGCTGAGTCCTGTCTAGATAGAAGCGCAATTGCCTGTGAACATCCAATTTATGGAGAGTGTATTCTGCTTCATTGGAGAATTTTGGAAAGAAAACTGGAAGTTCTAGAGATTGTTGGAGACAGAGATTAGAACAAACCTTTGGGACAAAAGATGGGTTAGGCCTAAGTGATACTCTATCCTTGTGAAAAATCAAGTACGGTGGTTTGATAGATAGGGCTTGAAGCTCTGAAACTCTTCTTGCAGAGGTAATTGCAACTAAGAAGGCAGTTTTCCAAGACAAATATTTTAACTCACATGTAGCAGCCGGTTCGAAAGGGGAAGATGTTAATGCACAAGCACCAAATCAAGATCCCAATGGAGGCGCAGGATGAAAAACTGGGGGTCTTAACAGTCCCGCACCTTTAATGAAAGTTTTGCATAATCTACTGCTCATCAACGGTGGATCCATGGATTCGTGAAATTTAGAGATAGCTGCCAGTTGGACTTTAATAGTAGATACTGAAGATCCTTGATTAAACAAGGAAGTTAAAAATTTCAAAACCTCTGGAATCGGGGCAGTGATAGGGTCTAAGCCCCTGAGTTGAGCCCAGATAGCAAACCTCTTCCACTTACTGAGGTACAATTTCTTAGTGGTGGGTCTGTGGGCCGAAGATAAAATGTGAATAACTTCCGGGTCTAAGGTGTGATTTCTGACTAAGGTCGGAAGTGGAGGAGCCAAGCTGTCAACTTCAAAGTGTGAAGGGACTGGTGTTGTCGCCCTGACTGATGGATTAGCAGATCCGGAGTTAGATCTAAAACCCACGGATCGTCCACCGCATGTTTCTTCAGGTAGGGAAACCATACCTGACGAGGCCAGTGCGGAGCAATTAGTATCATTGTGGACCCCAATTGAGAAGCTTTCTGTATGACTTTGGGGAGAAGTGGAATCGGAGGAAAGGCATAAAGTAGCCCTGTTGGCCAAGGTTGTGCTAGAGCATCCATAGTTGCTTTCCCCTGATGTGGAGTTAAGGTGAAGAACCTTTTGCACTTTGTATTTTGTGGTGTTGCAAACAGGTCGCAGCACGGCGTCCCCCATCTTCTGAAAACCTGAGCTGCTACTGTTTCGTTCAGGGACCACTCGTGAGGAGAGAGAATTATCCTGCTTAATCTGTCTGCCAATATATTTGATTTCCCCGGAATGTGGGTCACTACCAAGAAACGGCTGATAGCTACAGCCCATTCCCACACCCTCATGGCCTCTCTGCAAAGGGGGTAAGATCTGGTCCCTCCTTGTTTGTTTAGATACCAGACCACCGACATGTTGTCTGTGTGGATGGCGATGATGCCCTGAGGGAGAAACTTGTGTAAGGCCTGTAGGGACAGAAGTACAGCCCTCATCTCCAATACATTGATGTGGAGAAAAGTTTCGTCTGGAAGCCAGGAACCCTGAACTAACCTGCCCAGACAATGCCCCCCCCCACCCTGTCTGGGAGGCATCTGTCATCAGGGTGACCACTGGAGGGGGAATAACAAAAGGACTTCCCTGATTTAGATTGGATGTCTGAAGCCACCAGCGAAGGTCCCGTTTGCACGTTTCTGTAATCATAATGGGGTGATTGAGGGAAGATCCTGAAAGGACCATTGAGTCGATAATAGCCACTGAAGGATCCTCATGTGCAATCTTGCCAGAGGAACTAGAAGAACTGTGGCAGACATCGAACCTAAAAGTTGCAGGATCATCCTGGCTGGGGCCTTGGATCTTGAAAGCAGGGCTTGAACTTGGCCTTGTAAAGTTTGGATCCTTTCGTAGGAAGAAAACGCGCATCAATTTTGAGTCTATCTCTGCTCCTATGAACCTTATGCGCTGAGAGGGCAGCAAGACAGACTTTGACCAATTGAATGTAATTCCCAGGGTAGCACCCAGGGAAAAGGTGGCTTTGAGGTTGTCCATTAGTAGATGACTGGTGGTGGCAGTCAGGAGTAAGTCGTCCAGATAGGGAAACACTTGGAATCCAAGACTCCTCAGGTGAGCAGTTACTACTGCCAAACATTTGGTGAACACCCTGGGGGCTGTGGTGAGACCAAAGGGCAGAGCACAAAATTGGAAATGACTGTCTCCCAGGCTGAAGCGCAGATACTTCCTGGACGCCGATGTATCGGTATGTGATAATAGGCGCCCTTGAGATCTATGGAGCACATCCAAACATCCTTCTCCAATAATGGGAGAATGGATTGTAACGTGACCATTCGAATTTGGATTTCGTGGACGGATTGGTTTAGTCTGCTGAGATCCAATATTGGTCTCAGGTCCCCTGTCTTTTGGCACTAAAAGAACCTTGAGTAATTTCCGGATCCGATCTGGTCTGTGGGGACCGTTGGATGACTCCTTTTTAGCAGCTTTAACGCTTCTGCGGCTGCAATTTCCCTTTGACTGGGTGGTGGGTCCGGGATTTTTTGGACGGTGGGGTGAGTGTGTGAAGGAATGGTGTAACCTCCGCAATAATCCGAAGAACCCATCTGTCCTGAGTGATTGTCTCCCAGGCTTTAAGTTGCTTGCCAAAACGCCACCCGACTGGCTCGAGCAGCACAGCCGGGCAATCCCTCATGAAGTGTGGGAGGCTGAAGAGCCACGAAAGGACTCGCGGTCTCCAGAATTGCGGGCCCTCTGCCGCCTCTGGGACGGCATCTCCCAGAAAAATTTCCCGTCCTCTGCCTCTGGAAGGGAATCTTCCTGCTGTTGATGGAAAAACTTACGTGATTTGCGGAACCACATCTTCCCTCCTCCTTTAGCCTTGGGATAAGGCCGAAAGGGAGTGGAATAACGTGCACCCACGGCAGATAAAGTTTTTCCTTCTTGCTCACAGCGGTAAGAGTGTCTTTAACCTTAGGTCCAAACAAAGAGGACCCATCAAAGGGAGCCGGGCGAAGGAAGACTTGAAGACCTCCGCAAAATGACACAAACTGAGCCAGGCTTGTCTCCGTGAGCCACGCCTGTGCCTGTTGTTCTACCCGCCTTCGCCACATATGAAATGAGCCTCATGGACGAGTTAGAAATTGAAGCAAGGATAGCCAACTGAGAGCTAACCGACTGGGCTAGCTGCTCAGGTAGGTTACCTGAGAGGGAATCTGACAGCTCTTTGACCAGATCCCTCTGAAGCCTAGTAAAATGTGCCAAATAATTCAGGGACCTTAAAGTAAAGGCCGCTGAAGTCAGGGTACGCCTTCCCATGCAGGTCCATGCTCCTAGACTCCTTATTAGGAGGATGGACGGACGATGAAGCCTCTGCCACGTCCTGTTGTGTAGCAGATGCCACCACCATGGCATCTACAGCCACGCCTTTGGTCAGGAACTCCTTCTCGGTGGGGCAGACAAAAATTTGTTAGGACGAGAAGGGACTGGTTCCACGGTATCTGGATGTTCCCACGCCCCGACAAACTAAATCCAGGAGCTCATCAAGGGCGGAGACACCCAGGAGGCAGAGGGCTGAGCCCCAAAGGCCTTGAGAAGCACTGACTCATCAGCAGAGGGGTTTGGATATCCAGCCGCTCGTTGTTTGAGGATCTCTAAGATGTCTGCAAATGAGACATCATCCGAGGACTACTGGGGACCCCTCCGCATCATCAAGATCAGTGTCCGATGTAATAGACTCGGGGAGTCCACGTGCTTCCTCTTGCACGATCTCTTCCTTGGGGCTCCTCTGAAGACAACTCAAGAACCCTCAGGAGGAGGGGAACCCCAATGGGGTAACCTCAGGCCCAGGGGCTCCGCTGCCTAAGGACAGGGAACTGCCAAAGACCCAGTCTCCACGCCCAGGAAGGTGCCGTAAAGCCGGAGAGATGGTCAAGAAGACTTGGCCAAGGCACTCCTCATAGCTCTGAAAGCCGGACCCCAGAATCCTAGGAGTGTCCGGGTCCCAGGAGCCATGACAGCAGACGGAAGTCCCGCAGTCAAGCACCGAGAGGGAGGCTCGAACTGACAGCATAGGTCCCAAACATCACCCCCAGGTCCAGCCGAAGTCCGTGTACCAAACTCGGACCAAGGCCGGGTTGGAGTAAGGGTCGGAGCCGACCCTAAAACCTCTACCGCTCCAACAGCACCTGCTCCGACGGAGCCAAGCGGTCGGAGGAGGAATGGCAATGACATGGGCATGGGCTGTCGGCTCCGGCCAACAGGGTCGGAGCCGAAACAAATTTTTGAAAGACTGGGGACTGGAACAGTCTTTGGAGCACCCTGTCTATGTCCGAATCTGACATCCTCGATGACCTAGAGGATACTGAATGGGTTCGAGATGGCTCTCCAACGGCCCCAAGGGGCTAGGGGACCGCCCGAGGCGACTCGATGACTATCGGCGCCAAGGAATACCCAAACTAGTTTCCATCGGTGCCGAGGAGGGCTTCGCCGAGGAGGAAGTGTCTGAGCGGACAACCTTCATCGGCTCAAACCAGTGGAGCCGATGAAGATGACCGCCTCGATGCCCCAGCCATCGGCCCGGCCAGAGGAGTCGAGACTGGTGGCATCGAGGCAGACCGCCCGACCTCGGCCCAAGTCCTTGGAGCCGAAGGAGAGGCCTGCCTATGTCTTTGGCGGTCGGATCCGACGGACTGGTCGGAGCCGACGCCTTTCTTTTTAGCAGGAGAAGGAGAGGATGCTAAAGCTTCTTCAAAGGAGGGTTTTATAATGCCTTTCAATATGAGCTTATTTTTCCTCTCTTGGAGGACCCTTGAGAAAAAAGCGTGACACACGCTGCAGGACTCCTGCAAATGTTTTGCACCCAAACAATAAACACAGAGAGAGTGGTCATCTGTGATAGACATTTTAAAGTTGCACTTGCACTTTTTAAAGCCTGAAGGCCTAGGAACCTGAGACATTCTGAGTTAGTCAAAACACAGTACAAACACTGTAATTAGAAAGAATTTTTTCTCTGCTTTGTCCTTCTTTTAAAAGAAAGAGAAATATCAGTAATATAAAGGATCCGAGATCCCTAAACAGAACAGAAGTAACCTACAACGAAAAAGACCGGGAAAGGCCTTTCCACACAAGAGGTACTCCTAGTCAACACTCACAACACAAGAATTCACCAAGTGAATTTCACCAAACGCACTCTAAACACAAGAATAGCTGTTAAAACAGCTTTTTGTTGAAGAATAAAGAAATTCCTGACAGAAAAACTAGTGAAAATAATCACTACTTAGCTCAGCCAGCTCGAGACCACGTCTTCACTTGTTAGCGGCAAACGAGATCTGGGGGACTGGTAGTGGTGCATCCTGGGATATAGTAAGCTCAGCCAATAAGAGACTTCGCTCTTGGCATAAAACGAGTCGGAGCCGAGGGATCAGCTCCGAACCCATCAGTCAGAATGTAGGCGAGATAGGATCACATAACATCTGCCCAATTCAGAACATTTCCATCATAAAAGTCTACTCAAACTTCTACAGTCCACTATTATCAGTAAATATGTACAATTCTACAGTCCACCATTATCAGTAAATATGCACAATCTCTGAAGTAGTAAAAAAGTAATCTAAATAATTCCACGTTAAATAAATCTGTAATGAAGAGGTTGCTGCTAGCAGTCACCTTTATATTTCATGGTTTCATCGAACAATAAAGTGTCTGATACCCCTGAGGAATAAATTGCCTAAATTACATTAAAAATAAGCTAGTAATATTGCAATAGGAAATGGATGGCAAACTGATAACAGGCTCATAATTAGTATGTTAACTTTCAGTACGGCAGCATTCACTTTATGGGAGTAGAACCAACAACCTTCTGCATCAAAAGCAAGTACACAGCCTGTTGTGTTATTAGCACTAAAATTCTCTTCCCCTGCAGCTCTCAGCTCCTTGTAAAATCTACTCAATACTCAACTGCATCTCAACTTCGCAGCACAAGAAGTCTGGAAAAAGCCAAATTTATTGGGGTGGGTCAGACATTGCTTGTATAATCTTGGAAAGCTGCTAGAATAAAATGCTGTGTTACCACCATACATTTTACTGCCAAAGTCCCTGTGCAAAAAAGAGTCAGAACAACATACCACTATGCCAAATCACCTGCTTTGTGAAAGAAAAATGCTGTGTTACAACCGTACATTTTACAGATAAGGTCCCTGTGCAAAACAGTCAAGAGCAACATACCACTATTTGAATCAGCTGTTTTGTGAAAGAGGAAGACTGAAACTTAAATGGCTATCATTTAATGAATTCAATTCTCACCATAGCTGTCAACCTCTTAGCACAAAACACCTGGACAAACCCAGTAATGAGGGAATACAGCCCTCAAACATATTCAGTGAATTCAGTTCTTGCCATAGCTGTCAACCTTAGCACAAAAACCTGGACAAAGCCACTAACAGGGTATTACAGTCCCAAAATAAGGAAACATTTCAAATAGTCATCTTATAAACTTAAAAATTGCTATAATAAAAGGTTGTGTTACTATATATTATTGCTAGAATAAAAAGTTGTTTTACCATGTATTTTCTGAAGACTATGAAGTCTGAAATTCAAATGCCTGTAAATTTTACTTCTGATGGAACAAAAACAATTTTCAGCAGAGGCCCAGGGAGAAATACTGTAGACACGTCTTTGTAAAATGGCAGGACACCAGAGCAAATCCACACAAACACAGAGATAAGATGCAGACTCCACAAAGAAGGCACTCCAGCCAAGAATCAAACCACAAATCCTGTAGCTATGAGGCAACAATACTGCCACTGCACCATCAAATATGCAAGCAATTAAACATTCAGAAACCTGAAGTCTGAAATTCAAATGCCTGTCAATTTTATTTAACATTTGTTAATCAGGACAGTCTGACTTGGAACAAAAAAACAATTTTCAGCAGAGGCCCAGGAAGAAATAATGCAGACATGTTTTTGTAACATGGGAGGACACAAAAGCAAACCCACACAAACACAGGGAGAAGATAACAGACCACACAAAGAAGGAACCCCAGCCAAGAATCAAACCTGAGAACCTGCAGTTGTGAGGCAACAATGCTACTACTACTACACCATCAAATATCAAGCATTGCAACATTTACAAACCACAGATATTATGAGGAACAGATCAGATCAAATATGAGGCAAAAATCTGCAATTTTTTTACAAATGGTGGTGGGTAGGGAACTCAAGTCTTTAACACCTGCATACAGGGTACAGGGTTCAAGCCTGAGGTATTCCCTACACACCACCATGAGCACCTGGGGCATTTACACACACACACACACTTAAAAGTAGAAAGCACCATACTTTCTATTCAAAGTTCTCACACACACCACCATCTATTCAAACAGTAAAAATAGCATACATTCATATAGTAAAAAGCAACACACTTACCTGTCCCGGCTGTCCATTCTCCATAATATCCCAAATGCTGCCCGTGCAATAATCCAAGACCCGCGAGATTCCCGAGATCCAAACCCCTTCCCGACAAGACTACTGCAGCAATTCCTGACTGCAACACCATTTTCCCAGTGAGTCTGTGCACTTTAAAAGTGCACAGACATCTCCTCATGTTCCCCTATTGGGACTGCCAGACTGCCTGGAGCATGCGCATATACTCGCAGTAGTCTGGACTACTGCGCATGTGCAAAGTCCGCGAATTTTTAAAACTTTTTTTTTCTTTTTTCTTTTTTTTTTAATTTGTTTTTAATTCTTTTTGTTGAGGGGGCTGCAGTCCGGCAGTCCAATAGCACGGGCCGCCCCTGCTAGGAATGCTGAGGAAAGGGCAGTCTAACCTCATCTTCCTTGGACTTTGTCCACCATTTACACCTTTAATGGGGGGAGTTGAGTATGATTGTCAGATTTAATTTCAAAACCCTTGTCCCCTCCACACACTCACAAAGCAAGTCTGTTAACTAGACCTACACCCACCTTGCACCTGCAGGAAGCTTCATTTTGGCCAGTGATATGATCCAACACAGGCTCTGTGTACAGTACTAGTAAAATCCAGGTAAACATTTATCTGGCAATTACAATTCCATTTAGATCATTTGGTATGCAGGACAATACCAAAGACATTGTTATGCATTAAACTGCACAAGTTATAGTTTATGAGTAATACCATTTTAAGGATTTCAAGAACTAACTTTGAAACAAATTTCAATGCCAATTCAGTTTTCACACATGCTTCCATTTTGTTATGCATCTTTAACAGTTTTGGTTATATTGTTCTTTGAGATAAATACAAACCAACTTACCTTTCTGCAGATATACCCAAGTGCTTGTTCAGCAGATCCGAAAACAGTTTTGAGTAAGTCTTGTTTTTTGAAGCCTCACTTTTGCCAATGTTGGTGAAACTGCATACTGCACAGAGCTCTGTTGTACCCCCAAAGGATACGAGCTTGTCAGTATCAATATGAATGGCAATACTCTGCAAACAAAAATAGGAAAATTTAAATATTTAAGCACAATTAAGTCAGTATACTGCAATTTAACCACGTTTTCCCATTAAGAAGTCTTTTGAGGACTTAAACTGCCTTTTAGACAGGCTTTAGCCCATTCCCAGAATTGTGTGGAGGGCAGGGGACAGTTAATTCACAAATATAACAGGGAAAAACTCCGAATAAGCTTTCATTTTATAACCACTCCAAAACTTGCTGTTCAAGCAGAAAACAGCTTCTGCATGTCAAATGCACCACCACTTCTGCATTGAATAAATTTTCCAGGTGGTTGATATTGGTAAAGTACTTAAGACTTATCACTACCCTGTTACTAGGTAACTCAAGATGGCCTCCAAAACTGATGAAATATAGTTTTCAAACAAAACTAGGAATTCTACCATTAGTGGCACACAAGTTTTTAGAATGATTTACCAATTTTGATTTTGCTTACCAAAAGTACCACTACTATATTCTTGTGGTAGGAGCAACACTATTCAGCCCATTTGAATTACCACATTTCAGTAGATGATGGGTTTCGAACCCATGTGTGAAGTACTGGCATCCCTGCTCAACATATGGCTATCTAAAGCAGTCTCATCCTCAGGCAAGTAATGCAACTTCTAAAACATTGCCCTACTCACAAAGAATTCAGGAACTAAATGGATACTTGCTGCATTCCATATAGTTCCATTCACATGAGGATGCATACAGGAGTCCACTGCACGAGTATTTGTACATCCTGCCAGTCTACAGAAAACAGCAGATCAGCACAGGATAAGCCAAAAGGACTGCTGTAGTTTTAAGTGTAAATGAAACTTACTATGCAAGATAAACAGCCTGTCATGGCAGTACCCCACACCACTGACAACACTAGGAGTGATTCATTATCTGCCCACCTAGTACCATTTGGTCCCATTAATTTTGCAGCTAGCAGAACTTGCCACAGAAGAGTTGCTCTCATTTCTGAATTGAAGTAATGTTAATGCAAAACTAAAATTGCGTCACTGAAAGGATAGCATGGGCTACCTAAAGAAGCTGCAGTCTGGCAAGGAAAAAGACAGATTTTACAGCCTCTCTACAGAGACCTTCAATAGAAACCACCCCACCCCAAGTATAGCAAAGCAGCTGAAAAGTATTAAATGAACTTGCAGTAAGGCATATAAAGCAGTAGTCAAGGTATGCAGCAAACTCGGACATTTAGGAAATCAGCAACTTAGAGATGAACTAGCAGCAAGTACAGGGGCACTGAACGTTGGTCAAAAGTCCAGTGTGATTAAGCCAGTGCCATGGTGTAGAGGGATACAGCACCAGGTACAGCCCAGGTGACCTGGATTCAATTAGTGGTTCTGGTGTCACAGGTGCTGGCAGGGATGGATGGTAATACCCATCTGGGGGCATTTATCTAGGCATTCCCAGCAGGGAGGTGTGGTTAAGCATTGGAGGAATGCACATGTGCCACCATCAGCTGCTCAGTCTCCAAAAGTTAATATAATAACCTCTTTATCACAGTTAATGTACTGCATAGTTCAGATATACAAGGACTTAACTTTGCAGCAGTTTTTAAGACAATCAGAATTGTTAATGTTAGACCTTGAGTTTCAAAAAGCAGACCACAAATAAGTTACCAAACACTGGAGTACTCAACGTCAGCCCCCAGACTCCCCATGTTTTAAGCTCACTCCATGTGCACTCTTACCTAAAGACATGCAGCCCACCAGCAGTTGACAAAGAATGAGTCTGCCACAAATTTTAGAGGCACACTGCTCTGTGGCTCTGCTGGTAGAACTACTGCGGGACTTAACCACTGAGAACCATGATCATTACACAGCCTTCATGTCTGCACACATGGCAGAGAACCCTGGTCATTACACAGCCTTCATGTCTACACACATGGCCGAGAAATCATTACACAGCCTTCATGTCTGCACACATGGCCGGGAACCCTGGTCATTACACAGCCTTCATGTCTGCACACATGGCCGGAACCCTGGTCATTACACAGCCTTCATGTCTGCACACATGGCCGGGAACCCTGGTCATTACACAGCCTTCATGTCTGCACACATGGCCGAGAACCCTGGTCATTACACAGCCTTCATGTCTGCATATATGGCTGGGAATCCTGGTCATTACACAGCCTTCATGTCTGCACACATGGCCGGGAACCCTGGTCATTACACAGCCTTCATGTCTGCACACATGGCCGGGAACCCTGGTCATTACACAGCCTTCATGTCTGCACACATGGCTGAAAATCCTGGTCATTACACAGCCTTCATGTCTGTATACATGGCCGAGAACCCTGGTCATTACACAGCCTTCATGTCTGCACACATGGCTGGGAACCCTGTTCATTATACAGCATTCATGTCTGCACACATGGCTGGGGTGCAAGTTTCCAGGAAGGTATAATTCATTAATATAACATTTTTGGCTAATGAACCCAACGTTCTTGGGCTATCATTGCTATGATACTGATCTCACATTGCTATGATACTGATCTCACAATAAGCAATCAGGCTTCTAAAACACTCAAGTTAGAACTGCCTTTTAGATTCAATCCCACAAGCGAAAGCCAAAGGTCTGTTCTCTATATTGCCAATGTTTACAGCAGCATTCCTTCAAAGATTTATGGAAAGGCTTACAAGAGCATACCTGTAGTGATATCAAGCAGTGGTGCAAAACATTGGCACTGTTGAAAACAGACTACCCAGAGCTTATCTGATCAGATGCAAAACAAACCAATAAGCTTTCCTGACAACAATTTGGGGGAGAGAGACTTTCACCATTACCTTTCCATATTAAATGCAATCTCATTGATATATACACAGATACATGACACTAAACTCAAGAGCTGAAGACTTGGAGATTTACTCTAGGGAGGAATCTTGGTCCAGATTTGAAACTGATTAAAAGAAATATTACCGGCTGCAGGCAGCACTCAAGTTTGAGATGCATGTAAATCATGGGCTACACCCTCTTAAAAAGGCCAGTTTACTGTCTTGTTCCCCCGCCACTGTAAAAACCTTACAGCATCTGCACTAGCCATCCTCAGGCAACTACCCCAACCAAACTTTAGCTCCACTGCTCAGCATACCCTTCCATGTGAAAGCCCAAGTTACTCTCACATTACTGACTTGCTTCATTGTTAATGGTCCAAATGTGTAAAGTACAGTATTCATTTTAAAGCTATGGGACCAGCTACTGTCAAGAGTAGCAATGTTTGCTTTTCGCGGCATATATGCCTCCTTACACTAAGTCTTATGCCCTGTGCTCAACTTACAGCAGAGAAGGATCCTTAGTCAGCCCACCTACCCAAACAAGTCTTTGGACATCCTGATATTACTGGTAGCACAACCAAGCCTTAGCCAAACTGCAAAGACAAGGAAGCCATGATGAAAAGGGCAAGTGGTCCTTCCTTAGTTCTGTTTGCATGGTTAACTAACAAAATACTGATAAAGTCTTAAGACATGCCCAACCTGAAAAGCTACAGCAGTAACCTTCATTAATCCTGCGTGTAAAGCATACCTCAAAGATCTATGATTTTGTCTTGCCACTTGTTTTGATTTTCTGAGGAAACATTTCCCATTAAATTTTAGTCAGTAAAGACTAGGCATTCTGAACACCTCCAAGTTACAGAATTGACAAATGGTCCCCCATTTTATGTTTTGTCAAGAATTGCTGAGCAAAGATGAGGTATGGTGTAAAACCTTGCTGCTTTCTCAGTTGAGAGGTCTCGAGGACATTAGATGTCCTTACGTTCACCACTGCAGTATTCATCACTTACGGGATTCCCTGCCATGGAAGCCCAATGTCTGGCCAGTCTACCAAAGCCTACCATCGCTTTAAGGTAGGATGAATATCACCCAAATGCTCCTTGTGTAGTAGAGCATAAACATGATGTTCTGACATAACTTCCTCAGAACATCTTTGCTTCCAGTCTGAATGCTGTTTCTAACCATTGATCTATTTACCCATATCTGTTATCTGCCATTTTTACTGTATTTTTGTATTCCAGTGATTACTCCTGTTTGCTGAAGGCCTCACCATTGCAGAAAAGTACCCTATTGGGGTTTTGTTCTTTTATTTGTGCTGTTTGGTGTTAATGTCACCCAGGAAGGGTAAATGCCAGTGTGGGAGACAAGATTCCCCATAAAGAACATCAGCATAAGTGCCTTTATTTCCTAGGAGCTTCTCATAACCACATGTCTTGTCCAATTTGTAAGGTGTTCATCCCAAAAACTCTTCATAGTAGGCTTTCTTCCTTTCATTGTATCTTGAGAACCAGCATCTTAAGCTTCTTGCTGAAGATACATTGGAAGGAACTTCCTGCCCTGAGAGTCAGCTCTCAGGGAAGAAAGTGAAAAAGGTAAGATTGGAATCTTCTGCTGATCAACCCCTGCAGGGTGTTTCTCCCGAGGTTGTTGCAAACCCAGAGGTTCTTCTGGCTGTGTTGTCAGATTTCTCTGCCACATCCATCTTGGAGGCTGGCAGGGATCTTGTGGGTAGCATATCCAACAAGGCTTTGTAAGCATCCATTTCAGATGCTCCGGGGTAACCACGGTTAACTGTTTCCAAGGGGTCAAGGGGGTTCTGCAGATTCTTCTTAGGGAAGAAGTTCCTACTACAGTTGTCGAATGACGTCCAGAGTCAGACCCTTCTCGGTTTTCTAGAGTGGATATTCCCTCAAAAAAGAAACTGAAAACTAAACATTTCTTCTGCTCCTAGGGATCCATGAAGTGAGTGGCAGCCCTTTAATCAGGGGTTATTTAATGTTCCTTGGTCCTCTTCTCCACTTAAAATGCCCAGGGAACTGAACTCTGAGGAAGAGTTGGATTCTGATGAAAAATCCCTTACTTATTCTACTCAGATTCCTTCTCCATTAGACTACGGGTCTGAGGAGGAGGAATCTAATAGTAGTGATATTCCCCCTGTTTTGGCTGCTTTACTGGATGTTTTTTCCAATGCCTGTAAAGTGCCCGATTTTCTGCCCCCAAGAAGCCTGATAGGTTTTTCATTTTTGTTCAAATGTCCTGCTGCTGACCCCTCTATGGTGTCTGTAGCTTCTGATAAGCCATCTCAATTGCTTCCTTCATCCAAGTTACTGCCGTCTGACAAGGACAGCAAAACCATGGACAGGCTGGGTAAGAAAGTTTATACTTTGGCTACCCTTGCTTTTAGGGCAATTAATTATCAGACCCATATGTCTCATTATGTGCTGGCTCTTCTTTCTCGGGCTTGTCAGTTTTTTCTGATCTTCCAGAATCTTGAGTAAATCTGCTCTTTCCTTGCTAGGGACTTCCTCTCAAGTAGCTCGTCATTTGATCAAATGTAGTTATGATGCAGCAGATGCCTCTTCTAGGGCTGCTGCTTTTGGTTCAGTAATGAGTAGGTATTCTTGGCTTAGCCTTAATACCATCAGATAAAGGTTGAAGACTAAGTTAATGGATGCTCATCTGGATAATAAACTTTTGTTTGGGGAAGCGGCTGCTGGTTTAAGCATTTTCAGGACAAGGGGAAGGCCTCACAGGAAATTAAACATGTGTTTATGTCTCCTGTGCCTAAATTTCAGAGAAACTACCCTTCTAAGCCAGCCTTGGTTTGTAGGCAATCTCACCCTCCTGCTAAAGGTAAAAAGTGTGGTAAATGGGCTCCTCCTGCTAAGGCCACTCAGACTGCAGGGATTCAAAAGACTTCCTTTCCTGGCAAACAAGGTGCTGGCTAACTATCCCGCCTGTTCCCAGACATATTCCTCTTTCTTTTCCTATCTGGCTTCATTTTACCCAGGATTCTTTGGTTCTGTCAATCATTCATCAGCAGTACTTCATGATGTGGATATCCCATTCTCCTTTTATGGGCATTCCTCGGCCTCCTTGGGAACAACTTCCTTTTTCCCCCCACAGGTTCTTTGAGATCTCTTGTCTCAGGGTACTATTCAAGAGGTGCCTGTATCCCAAAGGGGAAGGTGTTTTATTCAATAATGTTTCTATTGCCGAGAAAAGATGGTACTTGGAGACCAATTCTAGACCTCTCTCATCTGAAGACTTTACTTAAGGTGTCTTCCTTTCGGATGTTGTCTCTTCAGACTATTTCCTCTCTTGCTCCCTCAGGCCTTTCTCATGTCTCTGGATCTCAAGGATGCTTATTTCCATATTCCAATCCATATTCTTTTCAGGAAGTTTGTGTTTCTCTGTTGCTTCCTGGCATATTCAGTTATGTGCTTTGCCCTTTGGCTCTTCTACTGCCCCAAGGGCATTCACCAAATGCCTTGCTCCTGGGATTGCTTTTTGCAGGCTTCAAGGAATCCAAATATTTCCTTACTTGGATGATCTGATGATTCAGGCATCATCTCTGAAGGTCCTTTTGCAAAATCTTCACTTTGCCATTTCTTTTCTTCAGAGCCTAGGTTTCAAGATAGAATGACTCCTTCTCAGGATCATGTTTTTCCGGGTTGCAGGATTCAGATGGTGCCAGTGCTTCCATCCCTGCCTCCTCCAAAGGCCTTACTCTCATTTCTTACTTTCAAATTCTTACTTTCAAACTCTTCTTCCCTGGCGTCTATTACAGCCAGGGAGTTTGAGAGCTCTGGGTTATATGGCTTCCACCATTCCAATGCTCCTTCTGGCCAAACTCCACATGAAGTTCCAGCGGTTTCTGAAGTCAGTGTGGCTTCAACATGTGCATCTTCTAGATTTTACAGTTCTTCTTCTTCCATGTCTCAAAAAGGAACTTCTTGGAATCCAGGGATCCCTTTTCATCCTCATCTTTCCTCTCAGGATGTGTTCACAGATGCTGGGAGCAACTTTTGACTCCCTGAAGGTACAAGGGAGTGTGATCACCTCATTAGCAGAAGGAGCAAATCAGCAAAGAGATGAGAGCTCTTATGCTGGCTCTTTAGGCCTTTCATACTGTTCTCTCCAGGGTCACCCATTGTATTCACAGACAATACCACAGTTATGTGGTATAGCAACAGACAGGGGGGAACAAGATCTTATCTTCTTTACCGGCTGGCACTTCTGGCATGAGATCTGCCTGTCAAGTATCAAGTGACTCTTCAGGCAGTTTATATTCCTTCAGATCAGAATATTGTGGCAGACACTCTGAGCAGGTACTTCACTCAATCCCATGAATAAATGCCTCACAGGGATGTTTTCGGGGCACTGTCCACCAGTGGGGTGCTCCTCCAATAGATAGGTTCATAGGTTCATACTAGGCTATCTGCCCTAGGGCATTTATAAGCCTAGCCAGAATGTGTTTGGCTTTCACCACCCATTTTAAATTAATTTTGCTATGCCCTTTTTCGAGGTTAGTATACTGTGCCTCTGTCTAACAGTGACACAGAAATGATACCTGGGGTAAACCTACGATCGCCCATCCACTCATCAAGATTCCTCTTGAAGAGTCAATGAGGGACTCTGCCTAACCTGGACTGGGATTTTATTCCAGAGTGAAGGGAGCCTCTGGGTTACGAATTTGTCCCTCCAGCATGTCCTATTTATTTCAGTGCTGAGGTTCAAGTCTCTCGAGCACGTAGCTCGATGGGATTTGGATTTTCTGAGGTGCAGCATGTCCATTAATTCCAGGTTGGACATGGCTTTATACGTCAGGCACAGATCACCTCTGAACAGGCGGTATGCCACTGAGTAGAGCTGGAGTTTCTTTAACCGGGCAGCATATGGCATTTGTTTGAGCCCTTTGATCCTCTTGGTGAGGTACTTTTGGGGTCTTTCAAGTTGCTGCAGGTGTCTGGTAAGGTACATCCCAAAAGGGGCATTGTACTCAACTATGGGCCTGACGAGGGATGAGTAAAGAGGCACAATGACCTCCCCTGA
This sequence comes from Protopterus annectens, assembly GCF_019279795.1. Classification (NCBI taxonomy): domain Eukaryota; kingdom Metazoa; phylum Chordata; order Ceratodontiformes; family Protopteridae; genus Protopterus; species Protopterus annectens. The sequence continues at coordinate 704,179,320 of NC_056733.1, read as the reverse complement.
TCTAGATGTGAATCGCTTCATGATTAGATGGGCTATATAAAATGTTTTTCTAACCACTCTGGCCACGTGGTTGTCAAATGAGAGACTGCTATCAACTTGGGTCCCCAGGTCTTCAAGTTGCTGCAGGTGTCTGGTAAGGTACATCCCAAAAGGGGCATTGTACTCAATTATGGGCCTGATGAGGGATGAGTAAAGAAGCACAATGACCTCCCCTGATCTAGATGCGAATCCCTTCATGATTAGGTGGGCTATATAAAATGTTCTTTTAACCACTTTGGCCACGTGGTTGTCAAATGAGAGACTGCTATCAACTTGGGTCCCCAGGTCCCTAATTACTTCTTCTGTACTTAATGGATTACCACCTATGTGGTAATTTGTGGGCACTTTGTTTTTGCCAAAGGGGATCACTATACACTTTTTGGCATTTAGCTTGAGGCCATGGCTCTGGCACCAGTTGTCTGTTTCTATGAGGTCCTTTTGGAGGATGCTTGTGTCGGCTGGAGAGTCGATTATGGCGCCCAGTTTGCAGTCATCTTCGAACTTGGTCAGCCACAATCCTTCCATGTTGGTCTGCACCTCCGAGAAATATATACCAAACAAGAGAGGTCCCAGGACTGAGCCTTGTGGGACACCACTTGTAACTGGTTTGGAGTCTGACATGGCTCCAGCAATTCTAACCATGTGTGTTCTGTCCTTGACCAGTTTGCAATCCATCTAGTGACAGAAGGGTTTATTATTTAAGCTGGTGAGCTTATCTATAATGCCCGAGTGGGGTATTGCATCGAAGGCTTTTGCGAGGTCCAGGTAGGCTGTGTGGACCACCTTCCCCTCGTCAATGACCTTGGTGACTGTTTCAAAGAAATCAACCAGGTTTAAGAGGCAGGATCTGCCCTTAACAAAGCCGAACTGGGTAGGATCCAGTGTCTGTAGGTCCCCAATATCTTTATTTATGAGGTCCATGATGATCCTTTCCATAGCATTGCAGACCAAGCTAGTCAGGCTTATGGGGCGATAGTTTCCAGGATCCGTTGAGGCACCACTTTTATGGAGAGGGACCACTGTTGCTGTACGCCACTCTTTGGGCACATATCCTGTAGTAAGGCTGAGATTGAACAGTAGTTTTATGTTTGGGTTTAGCTCTTCTTGGAGTTCATGTAGGACGCAGCCCAGGACACCGTCTGGTCCCATTGATGCTGTGTTTTTTGCTTTGGAGAGGGCGGCTCTTACCTGAGCATCTGAGATGTCAGGGGGGCAGCACACTGCTGGGATAGATATTTGCCCTTTTGGTGGGGAGGGGGGGAGAAGTTTGCGCTGAACCTGTCAGCTAGGATGTTGGCAATGTCTGTGGGTTCAGTGTATTTTTTGTCATTTTGGACTAATTATGAGCATATCTGGGAATTCCCACCCAGGTTCCTAACAACTAAAAAAAGCCTTGTGATTATCCTTGGTGTCCTGTGCAATTTTTCTCTCGATGCTGGCCTTAGACAATTTTATGAGTGCCCATAGTTTTTTGCTAATACTGATCAGTGATGCCTTCCCTTTTTGGGATTTTGCTCTATCATTTAGTAGCTTCCTCCTTCTATTGTATAGTTTATTTATGGCTGGGGTCCACCAGACAGGACGTCTGCCTTTGGAGGATTGGGTCTTGGTTTTATTTGGGATCGCATGATCCATGCATTCCTGAAGGTGTTCATAGAATGTGTTTATAAAGGATTCTGCGGTCTGGGCCGTATTTTCCACAGGTCTGGGGGCTTTGAAGGATTCCATCTTGGTTTTGAGGAGTGTGAAATTTTCTTTAGAGAAGTTTTTCACTGTGGTTTTCTGGGCAGGGGGTGGGGTTGGGATGTGAATATCCAGTGAGATTAGTTTATGGTCTGATCTTACCAGTGAGGGATACACTTCTGGTCTGGAGCATAGAGTCCCCATGTTGGTGATGATCAGGTCCAGCATGTTTTCCCCTCTTGTGGGAGTGGTAACAAGTTGTTCCATAGTATTTGAGTTTATAAATTCTAGGAACCTTTGGGCTAGGGTGATGCTCCCAGTCTATGTTTGGGTAGTTGAAGTCGCCCAATATAATGGTATTTGGAGAGACCTTCATATTTGGTGTTCTCAGGAAGGCTGAGTGGGGTTCCTGGGTTTGGGAGGGTGGTCTGTAGCAGGCTATAAACTGGAAGGCAGTTTTACTCACTGTTAGTTGCACATGGATAGTCTCTGATGCTTCGTGCTTTGCCACCAACCTGGAGGTGTGGGTATCTTTGATGAATATTGATACTCCCCCTCCTTTAGTGGTTCGGTCCAAGTTTTGGGGCCGAAAAGTATGGTATGAGATATAACCTGGTAGTGCTGGGGTGCTCTCGGGAGCCCTGAACCAGGTTTCTGTTACTGCACGGATATCGATGTTCTCCATGTTAAGGAGAGTTTCGAGTGCGTGCATCTTGAGGTTTAGACTTCTGGCGCTGAGTAGCAATACTCTTAGTTTCTTATCCCTTGTGATACCTATGGAGGTGGGTTTGTCTTTTGAGCCTTGCCTAAAAAAGGCACTATGGGGGTAGCAAGAGCCTTTGCCAATATCCAAAAGCCCAGGGGTGCAGGTGCAAGCTGTCCCTAGCGAAGCATCGTGGCTTATCGAGCATATCATCCCAAGCTGACAGGCATTGGATCCCCTTTGAATGACACCAGTACTTAAGCCAATTGTTGAAATTGATCATCTTGTCTTCATATTGTGGCATCATTCTTGGTGAGGGTAAGATGCTACTCAAGGTCAGGGTCATACCGGCCTGGAGATCTGTTTGCCTCCCCTCTGAACAGACAACTTCCTTTGTTTTGTGCCAGAGTCCCAGGTCCTCTAGTGCAGAAAGTGGACACCCTCTCATTTTCTTAGAAGGAGATTTTCTTCATGCATTCCCTCTCCTTCCTCTCATTCTGAAAGTCCTGTTCAAGATTCAACAGGATGCTCCCAAAATGTTGTTGGTGACTCCCTTTTGGCCACAACAGCACTGGTTCCCTCTACTTCTACATCTAGCTAAAGATAATCACAAGTTACCTCACAAGGAGGATCTACTCACACACAAGGGATCTCTCACCAATCCCCACCTGTCCACACCAGCTAACACTGTGGGTTTTGATTCCTCATAGACACCTTTTTTCTGAGGACATGCTGCAGGTCCTGCAGGAGGCCAGGAAACCTACTAGGAAAGCATACTTATCTAAATGGAAGAGGTTTTCTATTTGGTGTCCCTCTTGTAACCTGGACCCACTTACTGTGGATGTTCCTTTGGTTCTTTCTTATTTGTGTGAGTTGCTCAATGCTGGTTTGGCCTATTCGTCTATTAAGGCCCACTTATCAGAAGTCTCTGATTGTCTGCCTTTATCTCCTCCTTTAGCTTCTAGATTTGAGGCTAAACAATTTCTTAAAGGTGTCTTTAATATTAGTTATCCTAGGAAGCCTGCTCCCCCTTCCTGGGATCTTAATTTTGTCCTGGAGAAATTGACTCAAGCTCCTTTTGAGCCTGCTGTTTTGGCTTCTTTGCAATATTGTTCTTGGAAGACTGTTTTTTTGTTGGCTCTTACTTCTGCCAGACAGGTGTCTGAGTTGCAAGCCCTTATGGCTTGTCGGCCTTTTTTGATATCCATGAGGACAGGGTGTTCTTATATACTAATCCTTCTTTTAGGCCTAAGGTGGAGTCTATTAATTTGCCTACTTTTTCCCTCGCCTCAATCTGACAGTGTGCTGCATATTTTGGATGTGCATAGACAGCTCAGATTTTTAGATAAAACTAAAGCAATCAGAAAATCTGATCAGTTGTTTCCTTTCATCCTAGGTCTTTAGGATTGGCAGTTTCCAAGCAAACTATTTTAACTTGGATTTCAAAGCTATTTCTTTTTGTTACACTTTCCATGGCCAGATCCGTCCTTCCTTCTGTAAAGGCTCATTCTACTAGAGCTGTGGCTTCTTCTGGTTCTTTTTTCAAGGGGCTAGACACTAATTCTGTTCTTGAAGCTGCTACCTGGACTTCTCTGCATACTTTACCAAACACTACAAGTTGGATGCTATCTCCAGAGCTAGGGGTGGTTTTGGTAATGTCATTCTTTATGGGTTCTTAGAGAACTCTACTGCTGCTTCATCCTTCTAAGATTTTTCTTCACCTTTGGCACTCTCCCATTTGTAAGGAATACTGCAGCGGTGAATGTAAGGACATAGTACAGTTGTGTAAAATACCTTAACAGTAAATGTCCTTGCCTTCACTGCTGCAGTATTCACTTCCTCTCTTCATACCCCTAGTCTTTTTCCTTCCTGGAAATGCAGGTTCTCTTTGGTTTTCCTTGGACTGGTGTTTCTACTAGGGCAATCAGTTCTAAGGATGATATGCCTAAATGTCACCTTTATGCCTTACGCTACGCGAGGAGTGTTTGGGTGATGTTCAGCATGCCTTAGAGCAATGGTAGGCTTTGGTAGACTGTCCAAATGTCAGTCTTTCATGATAGGGAATCCCATAAAAGATGAAGGACATCTACCATTATGGTAAGACTTTATACAACTGTACTTTACCACTCAAATGCCTACATGTGGTAGAAGGTGAGAAGTTGCAGCTTGCTCAAGTACAATTGTGCAATAAAGCACTTGTCTGAATTGTAATTTGTTTATATTTGTACTCTAAATTGGTCGGGTTTAAAAGCATATTTTACAGTGTCCCATTATACTCTTCAGAAAGTTGCAAATCAAGTTAGTGGAATTTTTTTTCACCGTTTAAAGAGATTCTGTAGAGTCACACCTACAAAACGTCATGGTACTACTGAGAAATGATGTACATATTGCAAAGTGCTTGTCTTTAGAGGATTTGAATCTGATTATAGTTGCACTACCCCAACACCTGTTAATTTTAAGGGTATCATATGTAGGGACTATTTTATAACTTTGCATTCTAAGAAGTAAAAGCCTGATACATTTATACATGCATTAATTTATGCAGTGAAGGCTGTGGGTTCAGTTTTCTCCCTGACATTGTGACAATTTTCAGCTCTGAGAAAAATATTTTGGAGGCCATCCTTACCAAAGAAATAAAATGCAAAACATGTTGCACCAAAAGCTGTATAATTTGGTATTGTACGTATGGTAAGTTATATCATTCAACTCCAAATGTCTGTTACATTTGCTTTAGAAGATGACCAATCCACTCACCTGCCGCTAAAGACACTTCCTGAATGGGGAAAAAAAAAAGGGCAAAAGTCTTGATAGATGAAGATGGATGCATTGAAGCCCTCACCCTGCCAGTGCCATTAGGCATGCTCCTCCTTCCTGGTAGCTCAGGAGGGGGTCAGGTAACACTCTACCTTTGCTTACCTTAGAATATAGAGGTGGGGGTCTGTCGGCACTCAGTGATCATGCCAGACCCTCGCAAGAGGTGCGTGTTTATCCAAAATAACCGTACCCTACCATCTGTTCGGATGTCAAGCCTACTGAATTACCCAAGTCGTTTCAGTTTAAAAGAGTTTCAGATTCAAGTTCTTTCAGGCAGCTATTAAACAAAACAATCTCAATATTCTCCCCACAGTTGCCAAATGGGGCTGCCCTGTGTTGAGATGGACAGGTGGTAGCATCTTAACGGCCAGTCCTAATTACGTTAGAATACTAGATAAAACCAGAGTCCACACTGAAGGCCCACCAGGATGCCAGCAATCACCTTCACTTAATTACAAGTTATAGTCTCAAGGTACACGCTAGAACCCAAACTGATAACAGTTGTATATGATAGAGATGTTGCTGAGGTGCACAGGTGATATAGTTTAACAAAAAATAAATAAATTCAGCTATAAAAGCAGCTGTACGAAGGATGCTAGAAACTTGCGGCATTATTACACAGACTTCGTAGTGAATTAAGAGGTACTACATAGCTGTTAAAGAACTGAGGACAAATCCAGACATAAGAGACATTTAATGTGTTAACCTGACAGATAACACTGAATTAGCATGCATGTTCTGAACTAAAACAAAACTATAACTTTCTCATTTATAGAATGGCATTCATCTTTTCTCTGAAAGTAACCAGGTTTAGGATTTATTAAAAGGTTCAGCTACATTTTGAGTCAAAATCAGTTAGTTGAGAAGAGACACCCACACGAGAATCGAACCACACAACTATAAAACAACACAACAGGAGGATAGTAAACAGTTATTTGCTTCCTCAAACACACCAGTTTGCGCAGATTTCCAGCTCTCGGCCTTCCATCTCCAAAACGTGGAACACTGGCTGCTTAAATGGGAGAAGCACCAGATGCATGTACCCCAACCACCACTAACAATAGCCTACCTGTGGGCACTATACACTTCCGCACTCATTGACAACAGGCTACTACACAACACAAATTGCACAACTGTCCACCTGTTAATGCCAGAGATCTGGACAAAGCCAGAAATAAACGGTGGGATACAGACCCAAAATCAGAAATACATTTTAATTATTGCTCTAAAGAGTTAGAAAGTTGATAGAACAGGTATTTTATTAAAATGCATTTGCATAACCCATCAGCTGTCCAGATTTTTGCTTTACATTTTTGGTCTGGTCCTTATACAAATTGTGTTTTTTTGGCAAATCACTCATCTTGAAGTCACTAAATAATGACACCCATTTCAGTTTCAGACTCCATATCCTTCAGAAACATGTATGCTAAGGCAAATCATGCTATTCTAGCAACTTTCTAAGTTTATAAGAGTAATATTTAAAATTTGTCCTTATTCTGGGGACATTGGCTCCCCGTCTTTAGGCTTTGAGATATGATTTTCTGAGGGATATAAAATCTGAAACCTTTAATAGCTGTCATTGCTTAGTATAGCCAGTGATTTATCAGAAAACACAAACTATGAGGAATAGTCGAAAACCATAGTGAAAAGCTGGACAGTTACGATAAAATGCGTTTGGTTATTACTCAGCCCACCTTACCTCTGCCTCACGTTTGCCCAGAGCCTTGTCCAGCTCGGTGTTTAACTCTTCTAACAGGGACTTGGTCGCTGCACTTTTGCGGGCATTGGTGTACACTTTAAAAATGGGCATCTTTGCTCCACAGAAGAAACGTTTACCAAATAACCAGAAAAGCTTAAGCACTCAAAATAAGAATTAAAATGCAAGGTGCTCCTGTTTTGTACATGCCGGGCTCTAGTACGTCACGGAGAGGCAGGGCTCCAGTTAAAGTGACACTGAACTTTGCAAACAGAATGTGTCTCGCACTTCGTATGTTTCAAACATTAAACATGAACATTGCACCAGTCTGTGTGCACGTAAGTAACACCACAAACTGGCAGCAATATTTATTTAATTGATTTAACCAGTGATGCATCAATCGTCATGTTTTCGGTGCATATCTTTGATAAGTGTGAGCGCAATAGGTCTCAGCCTCTTATTCCAGTTTGTACTCACAGACTATTAATGAACTGCAGTGGTAGTCCAGCCTGCGGTAGCGTTATCGCCTCACAGTAACACTTTGTCTTGTTCGATTCTCAGCTAAAGCGTCTTCTGTGTGGAGAGAGACATGCGTGAATGAACGTACCTTTGTTGAAGGTTATGCGTCAGGGCTGGCGACTCGGTACGTAAAAATCTATTGCGACTACTGCCTGTCATTAGCTGACTGGAGTTCCGCTGTGATGACCCCTAACCGAGAAAAGCCGAAAGATGTAACAAACCACAGGTTATTATTGCCCCCTCCCCCACCAGTCTATCTGGCATTTTAAATGTGGTCCTATCACAATAGTCTAGATGTTGCATCCCCCAAACTTAAGATATGCAACATTCTCAGCTGCGCAAGCCGCATTCAGAAACTAGAGGGAGTGTTTTAGATTTGCAGTCTATAAGCAAGCTATATACACGATTTACAGGCATTAGACGGCTATAGATATAATATGGCCTGAGATTTCTAACGTGTTTAGAAAAAAATGTGCTCCTTAGAGTACAGAGAGTATGGCTGGCTACACCCTTTCTACTAGAATCATGGACAAATCCTGACATAATCAAGAAAAATCAGGGACACTTTTAAAACACTAGTACTATTAAACTGAGAGGTTTACAGAACAAGAGAATGTGAATTAACATACATTTTACGAGGTAAACAAAGTTATTGACATTATTTCTTAATTGTGGTCCACCACTTCTCTCCCCAAATCACCTGTTTTCGGTGTGATAGGATGGACAGAGCAATAATTTGAGCCAATGTCCCTAAAAATCAGGGACAGTTGAGACATGTTTGTAATAGCAATAACTGTCCCTGTTTTTGGAACTTTGTCCCCCGATTATTTGTTTCTTTGTCCAGATTTCTTTTTCTAAAAGCTTGAGAGGTATGAATTTTCCACTTGACAATTGTACTTGTAAGAAAGTACATTGGGGACACTGATACTGCTTTGCTCCAAGGCTGAAAGTATTCGATATGACAAGACAGGTTTTTGGGTCTGATCTGTAAATATTTTTCTTCCCCATCATACATGAAGATTTCAAAATAAAATATTTCATTTGTCCTTAGAGGGGTAACAAATGTGTGTCCAGTCTTTAGTCATCTTTACACCCTTTCAAATGTCCAAAATTAGACTTTTTATTTTTACAAACACACAATATTTTCCAGGGCAAACCATGCCCACTATCAATGCTAAGGTCTGGACTTGACTTTTTTTTTTATAAAATAAAATAAAATAAAAACTTACTCTTGTAGAATATGAGTTAATTCTGGTGTTTAATATAGTATTAATGGAGATTCAGACACAAAATACTTGTTTAGGCAATTATTGAAAACATAGGAAATATTTTGTGTACTAAAATGTAAGGACAGCTGCAATTATATATATATATATATATATATATATATATATATATATATATATATATATATATATATATATGCACACACACACACACACATATATATATATATATATATATATATATATATATCTATATATACACACACACACACACACACACACACACACACACACACACATATATATATATATATATATATATATTTATATATACATATATATATATTTGCAGGAAATGACTGCCCAAATAGGGACTGTTCTGCACAAAGAGGGACAGGTGGTACCCTATCTTTATTAATTTTGTTTGACTTAAACGTATATATACATATATATATATATATATATATATATATATATATATATATACTTTTTTAACAGAACATATTTATATAGTAGTCACATTTTCAGTAAGAGGGACTAGGCACTTGAGATATGTGACGGTAATAAACTCCAGTCCTATTTTTACATTTTTTCGTCTGTTTTACTATATGTTTTGCTTTTGTTCCTTAACAGTTTGCATCATTTTGCTTTCTGTATGCATGTTAGGAGTGTTAATTGTGAGAATTCTATTGAGATTTTGTATTGATTTAATTTTTTTTTACAAAGGTATGCAATCTATTTTGTTCATCAAAGATCACAGCTGAAGGAAAGCAATCATTTATAGGTTCATAGGTTCATAGGTTCATACTGGGCTATCTGCCCTAGGGCATTTATAAGCCTAGCCAGAGTATGTTTGGCTTTCGCCACCCATTTTAAATTAATTTTGCTATGCCCTTTTTCGAGGTTAGTATACTGTGCCTCTGTCTAACAGTGACACAGAAGTGATACCTGGGGTAAACCTACGATCTCCCATCCAGTCATCAAGATTCCTCTTGAAGAGAGTCAATGAGGGACTCTGCCTAACCTGGACTGGGATTTTATTCCAGAGTGAAGGGAGCCTCTGGGTTATGAATCTGTCCCTCGAGCATGTCCTATTTATTTCAGTGCTCAGGTTCAAGTCTCTCGAGCGTGTAGCTCGATGGGATTTGGATTTTTTGAGGTGCAGCATGTCCCTTAATTCTGGGTTGGACATGGCCTTATATGTTAGGCACAGATCTCCTCTGAGCAGGCGGTATGCCACTGAGTAGAGATGGAGTTTCTTTAACCAGGCAGCATATGGCATCTGTTTGAGCCCTTTGATCATCTTGGTGAGGTACCTTTGGGGTCTTTCCAGTTGCTGCAGGTGTTTGGTAAGGTACATCCCAAAAGGGGCATTGTACTCTATTATGGGCCTGATGAGGGTTGAGTAAAGAGGCATGATGACCTCCCCTAATCTAGATGTGAATCCTTTCATGATTAGGTGGGCTATATAAAATGTTTTTCTAACCACTTTGGCCACGTGGTTGTCAAATGAGAGATTGCTATCAACTTGGTCCCCAGGTCCCTAATTACTTCTTCTGTACTTAATGGATTACCACCTATGTGGTAATTTGTGGGCACTTTGTTTTTGCCAAAGGGGATGACTATACACTTTTTGGCGTTTAGATTGAGGCCGTGGCTCTGGCACCAGTTGTCTGTTTCTATGAGGCCCTTTTGGAGGATGCTTGTGTCGGCTGGAGAGTTGATTATGGTGCCCAGTTTGCAGTCATCTGTGAACATGGTCAGCCACAGTCCTTCCGTGTTGGCCTGTACCTCTGAGAAATATATACCGAACAAGAGAGGTCCCAGGACTGAGCCTTGTGGGACGCCACTTGTAACTGGTTTGGAGTCTGACATGGCTCCAGCAATTCTAATCATGTGGGTTCTGTCCTTGAGCCAGTTTGCAACCCATCTAGTGACATAGGGGTTTATATTTAAGCTGGTGAGCTTATCTATAATGCCCGAGTAGGGTATTGTATTGAAGGCTTTTGCGAGGTCCAGGTAGGCTGTGTGGACCACCTTCCCTTCGTCAATGGCCTTGGTGACTGTTTCAAAGAAGTCAACCAGGTTTAAGAGGCAGGATCTGCCCTTAACAAAGCCGAACTTGGTAGGATCCAGTGTCTGTAGGTCCCCAATATCTTTATTTATGAGGTCCATGATGATCCTTTCCATAGCTTTGCAGACCAAGCTAGTCAGGCTTATGGGGCAATAGTTTCCAGGGTCCATTGAGGCACCCCCTTTGTGGAGAGGGACCACTGTTGCTGTACGCCACTCTTTGGGTACATATCCTGTAGTAAGGCTAAGATTGAACAGTAGTTTTATGTTTGGGTTTAGCTCTTCTTTGATTTCATGTAGGACGCAGCCCGGGACACCGTCTGGTCACATTGATGCTGTGTTTTTTGCTTTGGAGAGGGTGGCTCTTACCTGAGCATCTGAGATGTCAGGGGGGCAACACTCTGCTGCGATAGATATTTGCCCTTTTGGTGGGGGGGGGGTTTTGCGCTGAACCTGTCAGCTAGGATGTTGGCAATGTCTGTGGGTTCAGTGTATTTTTTGTCATTTTGGACTAATTCTGAGCATATCTGGGAATTCCCACCCAGGTTCCTAACATAACTAAAGAAAGCCTTGTGATTATCCATAGTGTCCTGTGCAATTTTTCTCTCCAAGCTGGCCTTAGACGATTTTATGAGTGCCCTTAGTTTTTTGCTAATACTGATCAGAGATGCCTTCCCTTTTTGGGATTTTGCTCTATCATGTAGTAGCTTCCCACTTCTGTTGTATAGTTTGTTTATGGCTGGGGTCCACCAGACAGGACGTCTGCCTTTGGAGGATTGGGTCTTGGTTTTATTTGGGATTGCATGATCCATGCATTCCTGAAGGTGTTCATAGAATGCATTTATAAAGGATTCTGCAGTCTGGGCCATATTTACCACAGGCCCGGGGTCTTTGAAGGATTCCACCTCGGTTTTGAGGAGTGTAAAATTTGCTTTAGAGAAGTTTTTCACTGTGGTTTTCTGGGCAGGGGGTGGGGTCGGGATGTGAATATCCAGTGAGATCAGTTTTTGATCTGATCTTACCAGTGAGGGATACACTTCTGGTCTGGAGCATAGAGTCTCCATGTTGGTGATGATCAGGTCCAGTATGTTTTCCCCTCTTGTGGGAGTGGTAACAAGTTGTTCCATAGCATTTGAGTTTATGTATTCTAGGAACTTTTGGGCTAGGGTGTTGGAGCTAGAGTAATGCTCCCAGTCTATGTTTGGGTAGTTGAAGTCGCCCAATATAATGGTGTTTGGAGAGACCTTCATATTTTCCAGTGTTCTCAGGAAGGCCGAATGGGGTTCCTGGGTTTGGGAGGGTGGTCTGTAGCAGGCTATAAACTGGAAGGCAGTTTTACCCACTGTTAGTTGCACATGGATAGTCTCTGATGCTTCGTGCTTTGCCACCAACCTTGAGGTGTGGGTATCTTTGATGAATATCGATCCTCCCCCTCCTTTTGTGGTTCAGTCCACATTTTGGGGCCGAAAAGCATGGTATGAGGTATAACCTGGTAGTGCTGGGGTGCTCTTGGGAGCCCTGAACCAGGTTTCTGTCACTGCACAGATATCGATGTTCTCCATGCTAAGGAGAGTTTCGAGTGAGTGCACCTTGAGGTTTAGACTTCTGGCGTTGAGTAGCATTACTCTTAGTTTCTTATCCCTTGTGATACCTATGGAGGTGGGTTTGTCTTTTGAGCCTTGCCTAAAAAAGGCACTATGGGGGTAGCAAGAGCCTTTGCCAATATCCGAAAGCTATTTATGTATGTTAAATGGGTAGTTAGGCTGGTCCAGGGACCCTTTCCAGTTACATCTTAGACTGAGATAAAGTTATTGCATCCATAAAAATCACACAGTGGGATGTTGAGCATTTATAACAGTTTGGAAAACTAGCATTAGAAATTAGTTATAGATAAAATAATGTACAGGGTTCAAACAAAATACATTATGGTAGAATGTAAATATAGACTAATATAAGATCATCCCTAACAAGTTAACACATGAATTGTATAATGAAAACTAATGATTTACTTCTGTTTCTATATGGGATAGTTAAAGTAAATAAGTCCGTTATTTATTATTTTAAAGCATTGACAGTCAAAGTGTTGGTGAGGTGATTAATACAGGTTAATAAACAAATAAATAATTTAAAGCTGCAAGTGGATGTAAATTTTTTTGCCAGATGCTTTCAGTAATCATACATCATGTTGAATCATGATGTTTGCAATCCTGAGCCACAACCATTAGATGGCAGCTCAATTACCTTTCTTTTTTTTCTGTGTAGGTTTTTACTGGGTGCTCTGTTTTTCTCCCACATCCCAAAGATAGACACTAGATGAGTCGGTAATCTTTCAGACTGTCTGTGTGTGTGTGTGTGTGTGTGTGTGTGTGTGTGTGTGTGTGTGTGTGTGTGTGTGTGTGTGTGTGTGTGTGTGTGTGTGTACCTCTTAATTTTTCTCTATCATATTGCTACGTACTTCATCCTTATTGTATCCCCTTTCCACCGACTCTGTACTTACTACTTCTGCTTGTTGTATAAAGTCATTCTGTTTAACATTAAGCCTCGACATCCTCTACAACTGGTTATGTACATTTCTAAACACATACTTGGGATGCATACTATCTTTCCTTAGCAATTTATTGGCATGACATTCCTTCCTATACATTTTTGCACTTAATTCGCCTTCCTGTCCTCTCACTATACTGACATCCAGGAAATTCACCTCAGAGCAAGACCAAGTCAATGTAAATTTAAGGAATGGTGTTGAATTATTAATCCATTCCACGAAATCCAGTAATTGTTCTACTGACCCCTTCCATAACAGGAAGAGGTCATCTACAAACATTCAAAAAACAGTATGTGCTGTTTATGGGGACCCCTTTCCACATTCTCTACCTCCCATGCTGACATCACCTCATTCACATAACTGTTGGCACATGATATGCCCGTTGCAACACCATTGCACTGCCAGTATGTTCTGTCCCTAAACATAAAGATGTTATTCTCAAGCACTAGTTTCAGTAAGATCTGTATTAGCTGTATCCTTTCTCTCATGCAACTTCCATCTTTCTCTAATAACTCTGTGACACAATTGATTCCAAGCTCATTTGGGATTACTGTGAAAAGAGAAATTACATCAAGTGTAACCAACAAAGTAAGTTCAGTCATTTCTCCCTTCCTGGAAAATTCATACAGATCTCTAATAAAATGCTCAGTATCTCTTAAAATATAGTCTGACTTACTCAATAAATTCCTAAGATTTTTATCCAAAAATATGGAAATGGATTCTGTGCACCAATCCCTTCCTGCTACGACTGGTCTCATAGGGGGGTTTACCTTACATTTATGTAACTTCGGTAATCCTTGGATGTTAGGAGTGAGAGGATTTTGTATTAAAAATACTTTAGAAGACCATCATCTATAAGGCCCAAACTTTCTAAATGTTTAAGTTCACTATGTACTTTCTCTATCATTTGTCTCACTTGTGAAGGGGAAATTAATTTAGAGAACTTAGTGTCTTTTAATAAGCCATGCATCTTTGCATCTTAGTCTTCTCTGCTGATAATGACTATTTGTCCACCTTTATCAGCTGGTTTTATCATGATAGCGGGATCCATCTGGAGGTCTATCAGAGCTACAAACTCTTTTTTTGTTATATTATGCCATTTGTTCTAATTCTGTTTACTTTTCTCTTCATAATACAACTTATATACATCTTCTAAACAAAGTTTCTCAAAAGCGTTAACCAGCAAATTTTGTTTAGGTATAAAAAGACTGGGACTCCTAAAGTTAAAAGTTTCTACACTTTCATTATTATCAAACATATTATTAAGCATTAAGTTATGAGTGAACATTTAAATGTCAAAAACAATCTCTGTAATGTCCATATCAGCTGTGGGGATAAAGGATAAACCTTTTTCCAAAACATTAAGTTCATATTGTGATAACATATTCGATGATAGGTTAACTACTAAGTTTTTACATTCAAAATGCTTTCTTTATTGTGTATGGACTCACCATCTCTTCTACATATTTCCTCTTGTTTCGCGTTATACTTCAACCTCTCTGCTGATTTCTGTACTGTCCTCTGCCCCCTCTGCTTGTGGACCTTTCCCTGGTCGAACTGGAAAAGTCAGATTCAACTGTCCATGTGGGTGTAAAAAAGTGGGGGTACTCTCCATGTTCTGCTTTCCTGGTCTGGAGATATTACCATTCTCTTCCCGGTGAACTTCCACTACTGTGGAGAAAGGTTTTTTTCTCGCTGCAGGTAAACAAGTGCTCTTACGGCATCAGTTTGCCGTGGAAGACAGTCATTTACACTGCTTTTTTTTGGTTGGGGAAGAACTTAATACAAAACACATCACTGCACTACTTTTCTTGATTTGTTTAGTGGAAATGCAAGCTACAAAAACCCACACTATTCTAATGTTTTTAAGAAAATCTTAGCCTGCTGACAAAAACAACGTACTAGTCTTTAAAGGCCACAAGAAATTGTTAAATATATCTTTTTCTTCTGCTAGTTTGAGTATTTCTAGGGGGATCTGTTTTTCATAAAAAAAGGAACAAAAGAGTCTCTCTTTCAAAACACAGAGAGATGACAATTATTCCTGAGCATTTGGTACTGAGAAGAAACACTCCCTCACTGGATACTGGTATTAGGGTTTGTGAACGCACTTCAAGAAATGACATCTGCATTCTTCCCCTTAGCTCCCTGCGACATAAATTTTTCATTAAAATTTCCTGGAAGGGAAAACAGTTCTGGAGAAAATTGTTTCTGAAAAGAAATTAAACTCACAAATATTCAATCTTATTAAACTGTTCAAGTTATTAAGGAAAATGACCTTCTTGGACATCAACCCTGAGATGCCTGGAGCTGGCTCACATGCCAAATGTCTTCTAGTTCCTGTTTAAATGATCAGGCACAGACCAGTCTGATAATGTGCTGTTACCCCTCCAACCTGGTACTGCACTGACAGTACCAGTGGGGAAATTAGCACTACCTGTTGTCTGACAGTGCTATGCTGAGCACATGGTGTAACCTATGTACAAGATGCCACATTTCACCTGTAGTGCATCTTGCAGGCTGTGTGAATATGCCATATTCTGCCTCCCCCCACCATAACTGGATAGTAGCCTGTCGCACCCTTTTATTTTTCTTCAGTGTCAAGGTGATCCCCCCAGCAGGAAAATAACCTTTAATACCCTTTATGCTCCATTCTCTGTCAGGGTGAGCCCCCCCATGGCTGAAAAACTATTATGCCCTTGCCCTATATTATGCCACCCACTCTACACTTTAGTAGTTGCCCCTGCTGCTTTAATGCATCATGTGTGGTCAATGCTATCCTGAGCTACATTACCAGTTGTCTTGTCTTCTTTCAATATGACTGCTTTGCAGTAAAAACTACTGTCCATTAAATTCCTATTCTTGATTTTCTCATCTTAATACAGTCTTCCATAATATGACAACTTCCCATTTTAACAAGCTGCAACGGGCCTTGTAATACAGTATTGTAACAATGAAGCAATGATCATTTCTTAATCACTGCCAAAAGACATTGTAAGTTTGTACTACAGATACTTTCCATAGTTCACCTGCGCTGTCAGGATGTTCATGTTGCATATTGTCTATACTATGTGGTTGTGCACACTATTCATGCATCCTGCCAACAGTTTGTACTACGGATACTTTCCATAGTTCACCCTCACTGTTAGGATGTTCATGTTATATATTGTCTGTACTACATGGTTCTGCACACGGTGTTCATGCATACTGCCAAAAGTTTGTGCTACAGATACTTTCCACAGTTCACCCTCGCTGTCCAGATGTTCATGTTGCATATTCTCTATACTATGTGGTTGGGCACACTATATTCATGCATACTGTCAACAGTTTCTACTACAGATGCTTTCCATAGTTCACCCTTGCTGTCCAGATGTTCATGTTGCATATTCTCTATACTATGTGGTTGAGCACACTATATTCATGCATACTGCCAAGAGTTTGTACTACAGATACTTTCCATAGTTCACCCTCGCTGTCAGGATGTTCATGTTGAATATTGTCTATACTATGTGACTGTGCACACTATATTCATCCATACTGCCAACAGTTTGTACTACAGATACTTTCCATAGTTCACCCTCACTGTCAGGATGTTCAGGTTGCATATTGTCTATACTATGTGGTCACCAACGCTGTCAGGATGTTCATGTTGCATATTGTCTATACTATGTGGTCACCCTCACTGTCAGGATGTTCATGTTGCATATTGTCTATACCATGTGGTCACACTCGCTGTCAAGATGTTCATGGTGAATATTGCCTATCTATACTATGTGGTTACCCTTGCTGTCAGGATGTTCATGTTGCATATTGTCTATACTATGTGGTCACCCTCACTGTCAGGATGTTCATGTTGCAGATTGACTATACTATGTGGACACCCTCGCTGTCAGGATGTTCATGTTGCATATTGTATATACCACATGGTTAACCTCACTGTCAGGATGTTCATGTTGCATATTGTCTATATAATGTAGTCACCCTCGCTGTCAGGATGTTCATGTTGCAGATTGTCTATACTATGTGGTTGTGCACACTATATTCATGCATAATGACAACTGTTGGTGCTACAAATACTTTCCAAAGTTCACCCTCACTGTCAGGATGTTCATGTTGCATATTGTTTGTACTATGTGGTTACCCTTGCTGTTAGGATGTTCATGTTGCATATTGTCTATACTATGTGGTCACCCTCGCTGTCAGGATGTTCATGTTGCAGATTGTCTATACTATGTGGTCACCATCGCTGTCAGGATGTTCATGTTGCAGATTGTTTATACTACATAGTTACCCTCGCTGTCAGGATGTTTATGTTGTATATTGTCTATACTATGTGGTCACCCTCACTGTCAGGATGTTCATGTTGCAGATTGTCAATAGTATGTGGACACCCTCACTATCAGGATATTCATGTTGCAGATTGTCTATACTATGTGGTCACCATCGCTGTCAGGATGTTCATGTTGCAGATTGTTTATACTATGTGATTACCCTCGCTGTCAGGATGTTCATGTTGCAGATTGTCTATACTATGTGGTCACCATCGCTGTCAGGATGTTCATGTTGCAGATTGTTTATAGTATGTGGTTACCCTCGCTATCAGGATGTTCATGCTGCAGATTGTCTATACTATGTGGTTACCCTCACTGTCAGGATGTTCATGCTGCAGATTGTCTATACTATGTGGTTGCCTTCATTGTCAGGAGGTTCATGTTGAATATTGTCTATACTATGTGGTCACGCCCACTGTCAGGATGTTCATGCTGCAGATTGTCTATACTATGTGGTCACCCTCGCTGTCAGTATGTTCATGTTGCATATTGTCTATACTATGTGGTTACCCTCACTGTCAGGATGTTAATGCTGCAAATTGTCTATACTATGTGGTTGCCTTCATTGTCAGGAGGTTCATGTTGAATATTGTCTATACTATGTGGTCACGCCCGCTGTCAGGATGTTCATGGTGCATATTGTCTATACTATGTGGTTACCCTCACTGTCAGGATGTTCATGTTGCATATTATCTTTACTATGTGGCTGTGCACACTATATTCATGCATACCGCCAAGAGTTTGTGTTACAGATACTTTCCATAGCTCACCCTTGCTGTCAGGATGTTCATGCTGCATATTGTCTATACTATGTGGTTGTGCACACTATATTCATGCATACTGCCAACTGTTGGTTCTACAGATACTTTCCATAGTTCACCCTCACTGTCAGGACGTTCATGCTGCATATTGTCTATACTATGTGGTTACCTTCGCTGTCAAGATGTTCATGTTGCATATTGTCTATACCATATGGTTACCCCCCACTGTCAGGATGTTCATGTTGCAGATTGTCTATACTATGTGGTCACCCTTGCTGTCAGGATGTTCATGTTGTATATTGTCTATACTATGTAGTCACCCATGCTGTCAGGATGTTTATGTTGTATATTGTTCATACTATGTGGTCACCCTCACTGTCAGGATGTTCATGTTGCAGATTGTCAATAGTATGTGGACACCCTCACTATCAGGATATTCATGTTGCAGATTGCCTATACTATGTGGTCACCATCGCTGTCAGGATGTTCATGTTGCAGATTGTTTATACTATGTGATTACCCTCGCTATCAGGATGTTCATGCTGCAGATTGTCTATACTATGTGGTCACCCTCGCTGTCAGTATGTTCATGTTGCATATTGTCTATACTATGTGGTTACCCTCACTGTCAGGATGTTAATGCTGCAGATTGTCTATACTATGTGGTTGCCTTCATTGTCAGGAGGTTCATGTTGAATATTGTCTATACTATGTGGTCACGCCCGCTGTCAGGATGTTCATGGTGCATATTGTCTATACTATGTGGTTACCCTCACTGTCAGGATGTCCATGTTGCATATTGTCTGTACTATGTGGTTGTGCACATTATACTCATGCATACTGCCAAGAGTTTGTGTTACAGATACTTTCCATAGCTCACCCTTGCTGTCAGGATGTTCATGCTGCATATTATCTATACTATGTGGTTGTGCACACTATATTCATGCATACTGCCAACTGTTGGTTCTACAGATACTTTCCATTGTTCACCCTCACTGTTAGGATGTTCATGCTGCATATTGTCTATACTATGTGGTTACCTTCGCTGTCAAGATGTTCATGTTGCATATTGTCTATACCATATGGTTACCCCCTACTGTCAGGATGTTCATATTGCAGATTGTCTATACTATGTGGTTACCCTCGCTGTCAGAATGTTCAGGTTGCATATTGTCTATACTATGTGGTAACCCATGCTGTCAGGATGTTCATGTTGCAGATTGTCTATACTATGTAGTCACCCTCGCTGTCAGGATGTTCATGTTGCATATTGTCTATACTATGTGGTTAACCTCGCTATCAGGATGTTCATGTTGCAGGTTGTCTATACTATGTGGTTACCCTCGCTGTCAGGATGTTCATGTGTCATATTGTCTATATTATGTGGTCACCCTCACTGTCAGGATGTGCATGTTGCAGATTGTCTATACTATGTGGTTACCCTTTCTGTCAGGATGCTCATGTTGCATATTCTCTATACTATGTGGTCACCCTTGCTGTCAGGATGTTCATGTTGCATATTGTCTATACTATGTGGTTACCCTCACTGTCAGGATGTTCATGTTGCAGATTGTCTATACTATGTGGTTACCCTCGCTGTCAGGATGTTCATATTGCAGATTGTCCATACTATGTGGTCACCCTCGCTGTCAGGATGTTCATGTTGCATACTGTCTATACTATAAGGTCACCCTCGCTGTCAGGATGTTCATGTTGGATAATGTCTATACTATGTGGCTGTGCACACTATAGTCATGCATGCTGCCAACAGTTTGAACTACAGATACTTTCCATAGTTTACCCTCGCTGTCAGGGTGTTCATGTTGCATATTGTCTATGCTATGTGGTTACCCTCACTGTCAGGATGTTCATGTTGCAGATTTTCTATACTATGTGGTCACCCTCACTGTCAGGATGTTCATTTTGCAGATTGTCTATACTATGTGGTCACCCTCGCTGTCAGGATGTTCATGTTGCTTATTGTCTATACTATGTGGTTACCCTCGCTGTCAGGATGTCCATGTTGCATATTGTCTATACTATGTGATAACCCTCGCTGTCAGGATGTTCATGTTGCAGATTGTCTATACTATGTGGTCACCCTCGCTGTCAGGATGTTCATGTTGCAGATTCTCCATACTATGTGGTCACCCGCACTGTCAGGATGTTCATGTTGCATATTGTCTATACTATTTGGTTACCCTTGCTGTCAGGATGGTCATCTTGCATATTGTCTATACTATGAGGTCACCCTCACTGTCAGGATGTTCATGTTGCAGATTGTCTATACTATGTGGTTACCCTAGCTGTCAGGATGTTCATGTTGCATATTGTCTGTACTATGTGGCTGTGCACACTATATTCATGCATACTTTAAACAGTTTGTACTAAAAACACTTTCCATAGTTCACCCTAGCTGTCAGGATGTTCATGTTGCAGATTGTCTATATTATGTGGTCGCCCTCGCTGTCAGAATGTTCATGTTGCAGATTGTCTATACTATGTGTTACCCCTCGCTGTCAGGATGTTCATGTTGCAGATTGTCTATACTATGTAGTTACCCTCGCTGTCAGGATGTTCAGATGTTTATGTTGCAGATTGTCTATACTATCTGCTCACCCTCGCTGTCATGATGTTCATGTTGCAGATTGTCTATACTATGTGGTCACCCTCGGTTTCAGGATTTTCATGTTGCAGATTGTGAATACTATGTGGTTAACCTCACTGTCAGGAAGTTCGTGTTGCATATTGTCTATATTATGTGGTCAGCCTCGTGGTCAGGATGTTCATGTTGCATATTGTCTATACTATATGGTTACTCTCACTGTCAGGATGCTCATGTTGCATATTGTCTATACTATGTGGTTACCCTCGCTGTCAGGATGTTCATGTTCATATTGTCTATACTGTATGGTCACACTCACTGTCAGGATGTTCGTGTTGCATATTGTCTATACTATGTTGTCACCCTCACTGTCAGGATGTTCATGTTGCATATTGTCTATATTATGTGGTTACCCTCGCTGTCAGGATGGTCATGTTGCATACTGTCTATACAATGGGGTTGTGCACACTATTCATGCATACTGCCAACAGTTTGTACTATAGATACTTTCCATAGTTCACCCTCGCAGTCAGGATGTTCATGTTGCATATTGTCTGTACTATGTGGTTGTGCACACTATATTCATGCATACTGCCAACAGTTTGTGTTACAGATACTTTCCAGAGTTCACCCTTGCTGTCAGGATGTTCATGTTGCAGATTGTCTATACTATGTGGTTGTGCACACTATATTCATGCATAATGACAACTGTTGGTGCTACAGATACTTTCCAAAGTTCACCCTCGCTGTCAGGATGTTCATGTTGCAGATTGTCTATACTATGTAGTCACTCTCGCTGTCAGGATGTTCATGTTGCATATTGTCTATACTATGTGGTTACCCTCACTGTCAGGATGTTCATGTTGCAGATTGTCTATACTATGTGGTTACCCTAGCTGTCAGGATGTTCATGTTGCATATTGTCTGTACTATGTGGCTGTGCACACTATATTCATGCATACTGTAAACAGTTTGTACTACAGATACTTTCCATAGTTCACCCTAGCTGTCAGGATGTTCATGTTGCAGATTCTCTATACTATGTGATTACCCTCGCTGTCAGGATGTTCATGTTGCATATTGTCTATACTATTTGGTCACCCTCACTGTCAGGATGTTCATGTTGCAGATTGTCTATACTATGTGTTACCCCTCGCTGTCAGGATGTTCATGTTGCAGATTGTCTATACTATGTAGTTACCATCGCTGTCAGGATGTTCATGTTGCAGATTGTCTATACTATCTGGTCACCCTCGCTGTCAGGATGTTCATGTTGCAGATTGTCTATACTATGTGGTTGCCCTTGGTTTCAGGATTTTCATGTTGCAGATTGTCAATACTATGTGGTTAACCTCACTGTCAGGGTGTTCATGTTGCATATTGTCTATATTATGTGGTCACCCTCGCTGTCAGGATGTTCATGTTCATATTGTCTATACTGTATGGTCACACTCACTCTCAGGATGTTTGTGTTGCATATTGTCTATACTATGTGGTCACTCTCGCTGTCAGGATGTTCATGTTGCAGATTCTCAATACTATGTTGTCACCCTCGCTGTCAGGATGTTCATGTTGCATATTGTCTATATTATGTGGTTACCCTCACTGTCAGGATTTTCATGTTGCAGATTGTCTATATCTGGTTAACCTCGCTGTCAGGATGTCCATGTTGCAGATTGTCTATACTATGTGGTTACCCTCACTGTCAGGATGTTCATGTTGCATATTGTCAATACTATTTGGTCACCCTCACTGTCAGGAAGTTCATGTTGCAGATTGTCTATACTATGTGTTACCTCTCTCTGTCAAGATGTTCATGTTGCAGATTGTCTATACTATGTAGTTACCATCGCTGTCAGGATGTTCATGTTGCAGATTGTCTATACTATCTGGTCACCCTCGCTGTCAGGATGTTCATGTTGCTGATTGTCTATACTATGTGGTCTCCCTCATTTCAGGATTTTCATGTTGCAGATTGTCAATACTATGTGATTAACCTCACTGTCAGGGTGTTCTTCTTGCATATTGTCTATATTATGTAGTCACCCTCGCTGTCAGGATGTTCATGTTCATATTGTCTATACTGTATGGTCACACTCACTGTCAGGATGTTCGTGTTGCATATTGTCTATACTATGTGGTCACTCTCGCTGTCAGGATGTTCATGTTGCAGATTCTCGATACTATGTGGTAACCTGCACTGTCAGGATGTTCATGTTGCATATTGTCTATACTATGTGGTTAGCCTTACTGTCAGGATGTTCGTGGTGCATATTGCCTATACTATTTGGTTACCCTCGCTGTCAGGAGGGTCATCTTGCATATTGTCTATAGTATGTGGTCACCCTCACTGTCAGGATGTTCATGTTGCAGATTGTCTATACTATGTGGTTACCCTAGCTGTCAGGATATACATGTTACATATGGTCTGTACTATGTGGCTGTGCACACTATATTCATGCATACTGTAAACAGTTTGTACTACAGATACTTTCCATAGCTCACCCTAGCTGTCAGGATGTTCAGGTTGCAGATTGTCTATATGTGGTTAACCTCGCTGTCAGGATGTCCATGCTGCAGATTGTCTATACTATGTGGTTACCCTCACTGTCAGGATGTTCATGGTGCATATTGTCTATACTATTTGGTTACCCTCGCTGTCAGGATGGTCATCTTGCATATTGTCTATACTATGTGGTCACCCTCACTGTCAGGATGTTCATGTTGCAGATTGTCTATACTATGTGGTTACCCTAGCTGTCAGGATGTTCATGTTGCATATTGTCTGTACTATGTGGCTGTGCACACTATATTCATGCATACTGTAAACAGTTTGTACTACAGATACTTTCCATAGTTCACCCTAGCTGTCAGGATGTTCATGTTGCAGATTCTCTATACTATGTGATTACCCTCACTGTCAGGATGTTCATGTTGCATATTGTCTATACTATTTGGTTACCCTCACTGTCAGGATGTTCATGTTGCAGATTGTCTATACTATGTGTTACCCCTCACTGTCAGGATGTTCATGTTGCAGATTGTCTATACTATGTAGTTACCCTCGCTGTCAGGATGTTCATGTTGCAGATTGTCTATACTATCTGGTCACCCTCGCTGTCAGGATGTTCATGTTGCAGATTGTCTATACTATGTGGTCGCCCTTGGTTTCAGGATTTTCATGTTGCAGATTGTCAATACTATGTGGTTAACCTCACTGTCAGGGTGTTCGTGTTGCATATTGCATATATTATGTGGTCACCCTCACTGTCAGGATGTTCATGTTCATATTGTCTATACTGTATGGTCACACTCACTGTCAGGATGTTCGTGTTGCATATTGTCTATACTATGTGGTCACTCTCGCTGTCAGGATGTTCATGTTGCAGATTCTCAATACTATGTTGTCACCCTCGCTGTCAGGATGTTCATGTTGCATATTGTCTATATTATGTGGTTACCCTCACTGTCAGGATTTTCATGTTGCAGATTGTCTATATCTGGTTAACCTCGCTGTCAGGATGTCCATGTTGCAGATTGTCTATACTATGTGGTTACCCTCACTGTCAGGATGTTCATGTTGGATATTGTCAACACTATTTGGTCACCCTCACTGTCAGGATGTTCATGTTGCAGATTGTCTATACTATGTGTTACCCCTCGCTGTCAAGATGTTCATGTTGCAGATTGTCTGTACTATTTAGTTACCATCGCTGTCAGGATGTTCATGTTGCAGATTGTCTATACTATCTGGTCACCCTCGCTGTCAGGATGTTCATGTTGCAGATTGTCTATATTATGTGGTCGCCCTCCTTTCAGGATTATAAGTTGCAGATTGTCAATACTATGTGGTTAACCTCACTGTCAGGGTGTTTGTGTTGCATATTGTCTATATTATGTGGCCACCCTCTCTGTCAGGATGTTCATGTTCATATTGTCTATACTGTATGGTCACACTCACTGTCAGGATGTTCATGTTGCATATTGTCTATACTATGTGGTCACTCTCGCTGTCAGGATGTTCATGTTGCAGATTCTCCATACTATGTGGTCACCCGCACTGTCAGGATGTTCATGTTGCATATTGTCTATACTATGTGGTTAGCCTCACTGTCAGGATGTTCATGGTGCATATTGTCTATACTATTTGGTTACCCTCGCTGTCAGGAGGGTCATCTTGCATATTGTCTATAGTATGTGGTCACCCTCACTGTCAGGATGTTCATGTTGCAGATTGTCTATACTATGTGGTTACCCTAGCTGTCAGGATATACATGTTACATATGGTCTGTACTATGTGGCTGTGCACACTATATTCATGCATACTGTAAACAGTTTGTACTACAGATACTTTCCATAGCTCACCCTAGCTGTCAGGATGTTCAGGTTGCAGATTGTCTATATGTGGTTAACCTCGCTGTCAGGATGTCCATGCTGCAGATTGTCTATGCTATGTGGTTACCCTCACTGTCAGGATGTACATGTTGCATATTGTCAATACTATTGGGTCACCCTCACTGTCAGGATGTTCATGTTGCAGATTGTCTATACTATGTGGTCGCCCTCGGTTTCAGGATTTTCATGTTGCAGATTGTCAATACTATGTGGTTAACCTCACTGTCAGGGTGTTCGTGTTGCATATTGTCTATATTATGTGGTCACCCTCGCTGTCAGGATGTTCATGTTCATATTGTCTATACTGTATGGTCTCACTCACTGTCAGGATGTTCGTGTTGCATATTGTCTATACTATGTGGTCACTCTCGCTGTCAGGATGTTCATGTTGCTGTCAGGATGTTCATGTTGCATATTGTCTATATTATGTGGTTACCCTCGCTGTCAGGATGTTCATGTTGCATATTGTCTATACTATGTGGTTACCCTCGCTGTCAGGATGGTCATGTTGCATATTGTCTATACAATGGGGTTGTGCACACTATATTCATGCATACCGCCAACAGTTTGTGTTACAGATACTTTCCATAGTTCACCATTGCTGTCAGGATGTTCATGTTGCAGATTGTCTATACTATGTGGTTGTGCACACTATATTCATGCATAATGACAACTGTTGGTGCTACAAATACTTTCCAAAGTTCACCCTCGCTGTCAGGATGTTCATATTGCAGATTGTCTATACTATGTGGTTACCCTCGCTGTCAGAATGTTCATAGGTTCATAGGTTCATAGGTTTATACTAGGCTATCTGCCCTAGGGCATTTATAAGCCTAGCCAGTGTGTGTGGCTTTCACCAACCCTTAGGTTGAAGAATACTATACCCATTAGTTTGCCGTGCCTCTGTCTAGTAGTGATACAGAGATGATCCCCGGGGTAAACATATGATCTCCCATCCACTGGTCAAGATTCTTCTTGAACAGAGCTAGTGAGGGGCTCTGCCTCACATGGACTGGGATTTTGTTCCATAGCATAGGGAGTCTCTGGGTGATGAATCTGTCCCTCCAGCACGTCCTATTTATATCCATGTTGAAGTTTAAGTCTCTTGCTCTTGTGGCTCTGGTGGATTTGGATTTTTTGAGGTGGAGCATGTCCATTAATTCCAGGTTGGACATGCCCTTGTATGTCAGGCACAGATCACCTTTGAGCAGATGGTATGCGACTGAATAGAGCTGGAGTTTCTTCAGTCAGGCAGCATATGACATGTTTTTGAGCCCCTTTATCCTTTTGGTGAGGAACTTTTGAGGTCTTTCCAGTTGCTGCAGGTGTCGGGTAAGATACATTCCAAATGGGGCATTGTACTCAATCATTGGACTCATAAGTGATGAGTACAGGGGGACAATGACCTCCCTTGATCTGGATGTGAATCCCTTCATGATCAGGTGGGCAATGTAGAAGGTCCTCCTGACCACTTTGGCAATGTGAGTGTCAAAAGAGAGGTTACTGTCAACTTGGGTCCCCAGGTCCCTGACAACCTCTTCTGTGCTTAATGGATTGCCACCTATGTGGTAATTTGGGGTTACCTTGTTTTTCCCAAAGGGTATGACTATACATTTTTTGGCGTTTAGCTTAAGGCCATGGCTCTGGCACCAGTTATCTGTTTCTATGTGACCTCTCTGAAGGATATCTGTGTCTGATGGATTCTCAACTATGGTGCCCAGTTTGCAGTCATCTGCAAACTTTGTCAGCCACAATCCTCCTATATTTGCCTGCACTTCTGAAAAATAGATGCCGAACAAGAGGGGGCCCAGGACTGAGCCCTGTGGGACACCACTTGTGACCGGCTTGGAGTCTGACATGGCACCAGCAACTCTAACCCTGTGGGTTCTGTCCTTGAGCCAGTTTGCAACCCATCTTGTGACATATGGGTTTATATTTAAGCTGGTGAGCTTTTCTATGATACCCGAGTGGGGTATTGTGTCAAAAGCTTTTGTGAGGTCAAGGTAGGCTGTGTGAACTGCCTTGCCCTCGTCAATGGCCTTGGTGACTGTTTCAAAAAAGTCGACCAAGTTCAAGAGGCATGATCTGCCCTTGACAAAGCCAAATTGGGTAGGATCCAATGTCTGTAGGTACCCAATGTTTTTATTTATGAGTTCCATTATGATCCTCTCCATAGCTTTGCAGACCAGGCTTGTTAAGCTTATGGGGTGGTAATTACCGGGGTCCGTAGAAGCACCGCCTTTGTGGAGTGGGACCACAGTTGCCGTATGCCACTCTTTGGGTATGTATCCTGTGGTAAGGCTAAGATTAAACAGCAGCCTTATGTGTGGGTTTAGTTCCTCATTGAGTTCGTGTAGTACACAGCTGGGGACACCATCCGGTCCCATTGATGCTGTATTTTTAGCTTTAGAGAGAGCAGCTCTCACCTGGGCATTTGAGATGTTTGGGAGGCTACACTCTGCTGGGATAGGTATTTCTCCTTTTGGGGGGAGGGAGGGGAGAAATTTGCACTGAACCTGTCTGCCAGTATGTTGGCAATGTCTGTGGGTTCAGTGATTTTTGTATCATTTTGGACTAATTCTGAGCATATCTGGGAGTTTCCACCCAGGTTTCTAGCATAGCTAAAGAAGGCCTTATGATTATCTTTTGAGTCCTTGGTGATTTTTCTCTCAAAGTTGGCCTTGGAGGATTTTATGAGTGATCATAGTTTTTTACTAGCATTGATCAGAGATATCTTCCCTTTTAGGGATTTTGTTCTATCTTGAAGTAGCTTTCTCCTCTTGTTATAAAGTTTGTTTATGGCTTGGGTCCACCAGACAGGGCACTTGCCTTTGGTGGAAAGGGTCTTGATTTTATTTGGGATTGCTTGATCCATGCAATCCTGGAGGTGCTCATAGAAAGCATTTGTAAGGGATTCTGCAGCGTGGGTTGTGGTTTCCACTGGCTTGTGGGCCTTGAAGGATACCACACCAGTCTTAAGAAGTGTGAAGTTGGCTTTTGAGAAGTTCTTCACTGTGGTCTTTTTTGTTGAGGGTGGGATGTGGATCTCCAGTGAGATTAGTTTGTGGTCTGATCTCACCAATGAGGGATATACTTCTGGTGTGGAGCATTTTGTCCCCATGTTTGTGATGATCAGGTCTAGTATATTTTCTCCTCTTGTGGAAATGGTGACTAGTTGTTTCATAGCATTTGAGTTTATGAACTCCAAGAACCTTGGGCTAGGGTATTGGGGCTTGAGTAGTGTTCCCAGTCTATGTTTGGGTAGTTGAAGTCACCCAATATGATGGTGTTTGGAGAGACATTTATACTCTCCAGTGTCTTCAGGAAAGCTGTGTGGGGTTCCTGAGTTTGAGAGGGTGGCCTGTAACATGGTACAAACTGTAGGGCAGTTTTGCCTATGGTTAATTGCACCTGGATGGTCTCTGATGCTTCGTGCGTTGCCACCAACCTGGAGGTGTGGGTGTCCTTGATGAATATGGATACACCCCCTCCTTTTGTGGTACAGTCCGGGTTTTGGGGCCACAACGCATGATATGAGGTAAAACCTGATAGTGCCGGGGTGCTCTCAGGAGCCTTGAACCAGGTTTCATTCACAGCACAGACATCAATGTTCTCCATACTGAGGAGGGCTTCGAGGGCGTGCATCTTGAGATTTAGACTTCTGGCATTGAGCAGCATTACCCTTAGTTTTTTTCCATTGTTTTCTAGGGTGGTAGGTTTAGAATTTGAGCCTTGCATAAAAAAGGCACTATGGGGGTGGCAAGAGCCTTTGCCAATATCCAGAAACCCAGGGGTGACAGGTGCAAGCCGTCCCTTGTGAAGCAGCATGGCTTGTCAAGCATGTCATCCCAGGCAGACAGACATTGGATCCCCTTAGAATGACACCAGAAATTAAGCCAATTATTAAAACTGATCATTTTGTCTCTGTATTGTGACATCATTCTTGGCAAAGGTAGGATACTGCTCAGGGTCAGGGTCAGGGTCATACCCACCTGGGCTACATAATCTGAGAGCTCCTCTATGTCTCTTTTCATGTAGTCCAGGGAGGTACGTCTCAGGTCGTTCACACCGGCATGGACAATGACTGAGTCATATTTGTACTTGCTGTGGAGTGACCTGAGTGCTTGTGTTATGTGGCAGATTCTAGCGCCCGACAGGCAGCTTACTGTGACCCTCTCCTTGTTCAGTCTGGTGAGTGGGACATCAGTGTGTCTGTCTATGGAGTCACCCATGACAAGTGTGTCTGGCATTGTTTTTGGCCTTAAGGGCTGTGACTGATTTGCACACTGTAATCTATTGTGATCTATGTGTTGCTTGTGTTATGTCATGAGGTGGCAGTTACTTGGGTGTCTGCTTTGGAGGCCTCTGCTATTTTGGTAGATTATTGATCAGTGCCTCCGAGTATGTCTTTGTGTGTTTATGTGTTTGATTTGTAGTTGTGATAGTTCTATGTGAGACTGGGTTTGTGGTGTGTGTTCAGGTTGCATATTGTCTATACTATGTGGTAACCCACACTGTCAGGATGTTCATGTTGCAGATTGTCTATACTATGTAGTCACCCTCGCTGTCAGGATGTTCATGTTGCATATTGTCTATACTATGTGGTTACCCTTGCTGTCAGGATGTTCATGTTGCATATTGTCTATATTATGTGGTCACCCTCACTGTCAGGATGCTCATGTTGCATATTCTCTATACTATGTGGTCACCCTTGCTGTCAGGATGTTCATGTTGCATATTGTCTATACTATGTGGTTACCCTCACTGTCAGGATGTTCATGTTGCAGATTGTCTATACTATGTGGTTACCCTCGCTGTCAGGATGTTCATGTTGCAGATTGTCTATACTATGTGGTCACCCTCGCTGTCAGGATGTTCATGTTGCATATTGTCTATACTATAAGGTCACTCTCGCTGTCAGGATGTTCATGATGCATAATGTCTATACTATGTGACTGTGCACACTATAGTCATGCATGCTGCCAACAGTTTGTACTACAGATACTTTCCATAGTTTACCCTCAATGTCAGGGTGTTCATGTTGCATATTGTCTATGCTGTGTGGTTACCCTCACTGTCAGGATGTTCATGTTGCAAACTTTCTTTACTATGTGGTCACCCTCACTGTCAGGATGTTCATTTTGCAGATTGTCTATACTATGTGGTCACCCTCGCTGTCAGGATGTTCATGTTGCTTATTGTCTATACTATGTGGTTACCCTCGCTGTCAGGATGTCCATGTTGCATATTGTCTATACTATGTGATAACCCTCACTGTCAGGATGTTCATGTTGCAGATTGTCTATACTATGTGGTCACCCTCGCTGTCAGGATGTTCATGTTGCAAATTCTCCATACTATGTGGTCATCAGCACTGTCAGGATGTTCATGTTGCATATTGTCTATACTATGTGGTTAGCCTCGCTGTCAGGATGTTCATGGTGCATATTGTCTATACTATTTGGTTACCCTTGCTGTCAGGATGGTCATCTTGCATATTGTCTATACTATGAGGTCACCCTCACTGTCAGGATGTTCATGTTGCAGATTGTCTATACTCTCTGGTTACCCTAGCTGTCACAATGTTCATGTTGCATATTGTCTGTACTATGTGGCTGTGCACACTATATTCATGCATACTGTAAACAGTTTGTACTACAAATACTTTCCATAGTTCACCCTAGCTGTCAGGATGTTCATGTTGCAGATTGTCTATATTATGTGGTTAACCTTGCTGTCAGGATGTCCATGTCACAGATTGTCTATACTATGTGGTCACCCTCGCTGTCAGGATGTTCATGTTGCAGATTGTCTATACTATGTGGTCGCCCTCACTGTCAGGATGTTCATGTTGCAGATTGTCTGTACTATGTGTTACCCTCGCTGTCAGGATGTTCATGTTGCAGATTGTCTATACTATGTAGTTACCCTCGCTGTCAGGATGTTCAGATGTTCATGTTGCAGATTGTCTATACTATCTGCTCACCCTCACTGTCACAATGTTCATGTTGCAGATTGTCTATACTATGTGGTCACGCTCAATTTCAGGATTTCATGTTGCAGATTGTGAATACTATGTGGTTAACCTCACTGTCAGGAAGTTCGTGTTGCATATTGTCTATATTATGTGGTCAGCCTCGCGGTCAGGATGTTCATGTTGCATATTGTCTATACTATATGGTTACTCTCACTGTCAGGATGCTCATGTTGTGTATTGTCTATACTATGTGGTTACCCTTGCTGTCAGGATGTTCATGTTCATATTGTCTATACTGTATGGTCACACTCACTGTCAGGATGTTCGTGTTGCATATTGTCTATACTATGTGGTCACCCTCGCTGTCAGGATGTTCATGTTGCATATTGTCTATATTATGTGGTTACCCTCGCTGTCAGGATGTTCATGTTGCATATTGTCTATACTATGTGGTTACCCTCGCTGTCAGGATGGTCATGTTGCATATTGTCTATACAATGGGGTTGTGCACACTATATTCATGCATACTGCCAACAGTTTGTACTACAGATACTTTCCATAGTTCACCCTCGCAGTCAGGATGTTCATGTTGCATATTGTCTGTACTATGTGGCTGTGCACACTATATTCATGCATACCGCCAACAGTTTGTGTTACAGATACTTTCCATAGTTCACCATTGCTGTCAGGATGTTCATGTTGCAGATTGTCTATACTATGTGGTTAATGTTGCTATCAGGATGTTCATGTTGCAGGTTGTCTATACTATGTGGTTACCCTCGCTGTCAGGATGTTCATGTTGCATATTGTCTATATTATGTGGTCACCCTCACTGTCAGGATGTGCATGTTGCAGATTGTCTATACTATGTGGTTACCCTTTCTGTCAGGATGCTCATGTTGCATATTCTCTATACTATGTGGTCACCCTTGCTGTCAGGATGTTCATGTTGCATATTGTCTATACTATGTGGTTACCCTCGTTGTCAGGATGTTCATGTTGCAGACTGTCTATACTATGTGGTTACCCTCACTGTCAGGATGTTCATATTGCAGATTGACCATTCTATGTGGTCA